>NW_013546686.1:0-10438 GCF_000760515.2 Mitosporidium daphniae
ACTCAATTTTGCTTTTTCAATCATGGATCTATCCACCTGTTTTGTTAATTTTTTAGGCTCTGTTTTGCGTCTATTTCCTCCTGCTTTGGTGACCTGTGTTAAAGCCTTCTCTCCAAAAAGTTTCACTACCATTTCTTTTGTGCTATGTTTTGTTGTACAGATCGGGTTTAAATACATCTTTAAATTTGATTTCCTTAAGCAATCGGCATATTTCGTTGCCTTGATACATGCGTGTATTTCAAGTATTGTATCTGTCCTCGTAATTTTCTCCACTCAAGTGCTTCGACCGAACTCTTTAGAAAAGCGGCTAGGTATTAATAACATTAGGGGGTTAGAGATTATTTCTTTTAACTTTTTAGGGATTGGTTTAGCACTTTGCCAATTTTAGAAGACATCAATAAGATCAATTTCGGCTATTTCATTTGGCAAACCATCATGTGTATCGTAATGCTTATACATAAGGAAAATATAACGGTATGGTATTTCGCCTATAGCATTTTCGGACTCGTTCTTTTTGGAATCTTTTCATATCCTATTGCGCCTTACATTGGCGTGCTTTTTCTTGTGTATGAAATTCCTATGATCTTTTTCAATCTCAAAAATATTTTTTTTCATAATTCTACAAAAGTAACCGTCAGTGATAATGATAAAAATGCAGGCACTGAATTCATTCTACATATTCTATTTATATCTTCTTTTTTTCTTTTTCAAATCATCCTTGGCCAACCAATTTCGATCGAGCTTTTTAACCTACTTAGATATGGCCAAGATGAACTTGGAAAACTATCAAAGTACTCTATAATCTACGGTGGTATTATTATGAATATATTAAATATATACTGGTTTTCATACGAGACTATCGAAACAGTAGTCGAAAAAAAAACACTTTTGATGATAATTATGGCCGTTTTAATGGCCCAATACTTTGTCGCCATATTTCTTGTCCCTTTAATGCCTCTGTTTAAAAAAAGATATCAATCTAAACGAAATCAATTGCAACATGAAGATGAACAAAGCGAAGATTCAGATAAAGGACACAATTCAGTTTTAGAAAACATGTTTCCATCTGACACATATAGCCGTCTAAACTCAAAGCAAAATGAACAAGACAGTTTAAATGAACAAGACAGTTTAAATGAACAAGACAGTTTAAATGAAAAAAAAGACAGTTTAAATCAACAAGACGGAAATTCAGAAGAATCCGATAAAGTTACCTCTTCTCTGTAGGTAATCTCGTAGGTGGATCATAAGGGCAGGCAGTAAATTAACCCTAAATAAATTTTCAATAAACTTTGACAAGTGCCGCTGATAGGAAAAATTGCAGCAAGTTCACACTTCGGGTTGGGGTTGGGGTTACCATGCCATGTCTACGCTTTATTGGTCTGACGCGGCTTTCCCCACATGGCTGCTCTCGATGCCCAGCGAATCCAACAATGCCCTTAGCTCTCCGTCTGAAGAGGGAAGCTGTGCTTTCGGCAGGTAATTCGCAATGTCGATTGCAATGGCGTCAACTACCTTGAAAGCCTGGCCGCAGTCGACACAGCGCCCGATTTCGCCCTTTGCCACGTTGAACCATATTGTCTCGTGGCTAGTCCGTGGCGCCCCTATGCACATGCGGAGGGATTGCGAGCTACGTACCTGTACAGCCGATAATCCTTTCATCGCCAGTGGCCTCCACCAGAATGGGATCCCCATGTGTGCCAAACCGGTTGCCAGGAAGCCACTCGTTGTCAAAGATGTTGATGCCATGCGTTTTTGCAAGATACTCCAGTCGCTCCAGCCCAACGGACATGTCAAAATCGGTGTATGGCCGGTCTGCAGAGGGGCCGGGCCCAACGATAGGCCTATATTCGCCATTTTGGGCACCAGAAGAGGAGCCAAGGCAGCGCCAGGACACAAGCCTTCCGTGGTGACGACCACACCGGGCCAAGTGACGCATGCATGCTGCGGACGCAATTTCGAACATTTTAAAATAAATTGCGTTTGCGCTTGCGTTTACCTTTGGTCTGCTCATGAACAACAGGGTTTTCAATTGGGCGTTTGCATTTGCGCATGTCATCCCCAGTCACAAGAAAATATTTACTTCCACCATCCAAAAAAACGAGGAGCTTCGTCGCCTTATTTTGGAGTTGAAGGAGACAAAAGGGAAGCTTTCTCGATTGGATTGGAATGCATATTCCAATGCTGCTATTTCGACACCCTTCATCAAGAAAGAAAATCCTGCCGCATTTATTGAAGATCTCCGAGCGAGTATTTCTTCCTTTTCGCCCAAAATTGACATTTCCATCGACAAGGAGTATGCTCTTATCGAGGCAGAGCGAAGTGCTCTGGTACCGCTTGTTTACCTACATTTAGATTGATGAAGCAACCGAAATAGAGAAAAAAGTGTCTGCAGAGATGGAGTTCACTTCTGATAAACTTGAACGTTACAACACGCTCACCAAGAAGCCGGTGGATGAATTTTGTGTATTGGTTTATTTTATTTTATCACAGGTTGATGATATATATTTTTTAGAGCCCGAGTTTAAGGAGGAGTTTTATCAGCTAGTTAAAGACGGATGCTGGACCGACTCTCCTCAAATCTACATGGAATGGAAGGCAAGACAGGCCGCCGCTGCCACCAATGGAGGTGCAGTTGCTCATCATTAGGAACGACGATGCTTGGCAATTAAAATTTAAAGCCAAATTTTAAAATAATTTTTTTGCATTTTCCAGACGATGGTTTACACGTCCTCGGCGGTTACGTCTTCTTCTGGATCGATGGGATCGTCTGGCGAGTCTCTATTTTGTGGGCCTAATGCAGTGAGCAATCCATACTCATTTCTTCAAGAGCTTGGAAGCGGCGAAACATCCGAGGTACCTTCCCTTTGTTCATCAACCGAAACTCTTTCCGAGGAGACCCCAAATCTTTCCTCCATCTTAAACTCCTTACAAAAGGAAAAGGGCACCGATGCTCTTCAATTGAAAACAAAGCTACCTTATGCGTGGGTATTTTGGTACCTTCGCCCGCCTCAAGGTCTCAAGTCGACCCAATTAAACTTTGAATCGCTTTTGAAGTATATCGGGACCATGCAAACTTTACAAGAATTTTGGTCTATTTATTTGACATTGAAAAGACCGGATGAGCTTTCCGTCGGAACAACTGATTATTCGTTCTTCAAAGAAAATATCCGTCCCGTTTGGGAGGATCCGGCAAATCAGCATGGTGGAAAGCTTGTCATACGTCTGAGGAAGAACAGCTCTGTGTCAACCAGAATTTGGGAATTACTGCTCCTTGCCCTGATTGGAGATGAATTTTCGGATCTCCAAGAACATATTTGTGGCGTTGTTTTTTCCATTCGTCCATATGAAAACTTTATCGCCATTTGGATGCCAAAGTCTGATGATCTGCCCCAAATACAAAAACTAAGGTATGTTTTCCATGTTAACTTCAATGTAGAGATCGACTTCGTAGCCTTTTTGGCCTTGCTCCGGATACTCTTATTGAATATAAAGCTCACAATTACGCCAAAGAAGGCGTTGCTCCTTCAACAGCGCGATCAAAGGCGTCAATCGATGCACCCTCCAGTGTTCAGGCGAATAAAGAATAAACATTAAGAAACTCTTGGCACAGTTGATGCTGAAACCAGAATACCATATCGTGCCCACCGCGCACCATCAACCTTGCAGAGCGCTGATTTTAAATGGCTGATTTGTAAATTAATTTAAAATGTCGCCCCCGGAAGTTCTGGGCTCCTCCACCTCGCCTTGTAGCGATGATGCCACTACTTGCTCCTCGACAGATCGGCTATGTGAGTCGCAATTTGTGAGAAATTTTATCAAGGATTTCCTTTGCAAACATTGCTCCTGCACCCATTTCCTAGATACCCCTGTATCGTTCACTGGCGACTCCCCGTTAATCTTTGAAGACAAATATGCAGTCACCGTGAAGCAGTTGCATTTAGATATTCCGCTGCAGCTTCTTATGTGTTCCTCCTCCACTCTTGAAGACGTTATCGATGCATATGAGAGTGAAATGGATCGTCTTGGCCAAACCCCCATCCCGACTGGCGAGCAACGCTGGTTGCATAAAGGAAAGCCACTTTTGAATACCGCTATGCCACTGGCGTGTCTTTCTACAAGTAAGGAGATAACGCTACATCTCGTTCGTAAGGTCTCCACTATTCCAAGCAAATCTGAAATCGATTTATTTCAAGCGCTTTGTAGCTTTGAGCGCGACGCAAATTCTGGACACGGCCACACGTGCACGGATCCTCAATGTAAATCATCGGTCTCATTTCTTTTGAGCCATTTAAAGGAATAATAAAATTTTATTTACAACGAGAACCATTAATGCCGCCAGTAAGGAACATAAAGTAATGGACCTGCATGTCCATCTTATAAAGTTCCTGTTGTCGATTCCCACAATAACACGTTGGCTGCTGGTATTTTTCAGACTCTCAGCAGGCCAATCGCATTTATCCTTCTCACCGGCGAACAAAAGGTGCCTATGACGGCTTGATGTGAACTTTTGGATGCTAATGTTTGAGGGGAGTCGACCATCTTCTAGACTGTTTACTGCTAAAGACGGATTGGAAGGGAGGATGTGCCCATTGGTATTTCCATTGATGTGCCCATTGGTATTTCCATTGATGTGTCCATTGATGTGTCCATTGATGTGTCCGTTGATGTGCCCATTGGTATTTGTCAGCTCTAAAGTGTTTTCTGAGCACACTGATAATGTGAAATCCTCCCGATCACGGCGGACTCGGAGAACAAAGAAAGAGAGAAGAGCACCTATCATAAAGACCCCATAGGACGAACCTTCTTTTGACGCAATCTCGCCAAATTGAACTAGGGATGAAGGAAAACTTTGCGAATATATCGAGGCAAACGGACTGCTGTGGCCTTGTGCAGATAATCTGCAACCGTTTAAAAAGGTTCCATTTGAAGAGCCTATATCGCGTATATATATCTACACACTATTGGATGCTAAAACTACTGTATCATCTAGGATCAAAAGCTCTGCATGTCTTCGGCTCAAAAGTGCGCTGTTAAAAGGGCATTCTGGAGATTGCCTTCCAACTAAAAAGGGGATTCCCTCGTGGAGCATTAGTTCTATTTCGGTTTGAACGGATGAGTCTGCGTCAAGAGTGGTTTCTATACATGCGATTTTGGCCCAATATTCCTTGGTGTTTTTTTTCGTGGGCGAAGAACAAAGCACCTGCTTGAATGGCGGAACAACAGGAACCATCCGCTGTTGTGAGATGACGCTAACCATTTCAAATTTAAACAATTTGTGGCCAAATTTAAAATTTCAATTATAAGAAACACACACTTCGACGGCAGTTCTATTTGCCTTGCCATCAAGGCTCTAAATTTACGGAGGCATGAGAAAACCAATGGGGGGTCTCTTCAATTTCAGCCAAGATCTGGTCGAGAGACCTGGATTCGCAGAGTGCAGCCATGTCTATGCGATCGCCAAAAATAAAGGTCCTTCTAAGAGTTTCCCATAAATTGGTGGATATGTTTTTTGCAGGAGGTGGCATGCCTGGATGCAAATATTGCGCTTTTAGGGCGCGAATTAAATATTCCGCCGCTTCTTGGTAGCAGCCAACGTTCATGCAAGAAACACCCAAGTTATGCAGCGCCCTGATGAAGGAGGGCTTTAAAGATAAAGCCTTCTCATACATGGCAATTGCCTTTTCGCTTTGATGGTTATTTGCAAGAGTCGCGCCCAACCGATTCCACAGCAAATAATCGCTGGGAAACATATTAACAGATGTTTGAAAACAATCGATGGATCGATCAAACTCGCCCATGCTGTAAAATAAAAGTCCGAGAGCCATTTGGAGATTGGAAGAGAACTTTTGATCCCACCCTCGTCGATTAATAACTTCAAGCAGTGCCGAAATAAGCGCGTCTCTTGATGCGGTCGTAGGGACAATAAACCCATCAACTGCAATGGCAAGCCATTTTGTAAGCACCTGAATAACCCTCTCATCATAAGCTTCATTTGTCAGCGACACCGCCAAGGCTAAAAGAGCGTCTGCATTTTTTGGGTCAATTGAAAGGGATTCCTCATAAGCGATAAGGGCAGCACCTTCTTTTTCATTCTCTGCTTGACAATTTCCGAGAAGAAACCACGCCTTAGAGAGTAGCTTTATGTCATCGGAGGACGGCAAATAGCTTTGAATTGCAGCTTCAAAGGCAAGTGCAGCCTCAGTTAGCGATCCGGCGGGATTGGAAAAGATTTCCAGCCCAATTGAGAGGGGGTCACTTTCCTGCATGAAGGGATTATTTTCTTCAAAAGCATACTTTGACGAAGATGAGATCAAATTTGAGACCTTACTGTTCCACAGTGACTCGAACATTTGAAAGTCAGAAGCAGTCTGATCAGTTACACTATCGTTGTTTGAAAACTCGTCCCTCCATGATTCTGATTGAGAGCTTTTGGAGTTGGAGCCATTCCAAAGTGATTCGAATTGGTCAAAAAGCTCATTTAACTGCTGTTGTTCATTAATGGGTAGCCGATTTTCCATTGCAGATTCAGCTTGGTCAAACTCTGCTGCCCAAAGGGCTTCAGGATTCTTTTCTTTTTCAAACGAAAATTCATTGATCCATGTACGAAAGTGAGCATTTGTTATTGAATCAAAATGTTTTTCTTGTTTTTTTGAAAAAGAGCATTCATCGGCAAGGAATTCAGAACTCCATGAAGCGGAAGAAGCGGAAGAAGCGGAAGCGGGATGCCTTCCACTAGCAAATGAGCTTTCCAGTTCAAAATCTTTCACCGTCGATGAAAGTTCTAAGCCAGTATTGAGAAGCTCTTTTCTTTTTATTTGAAACCCATTGTTCAGGTGGTCAATGAGCTTTGCCACAGGCTTGCTTGAAGCTGCCACTTCCTGGCATGAGAGATCAGTTGGGTTCATCTATTTTTAAAAGTCATTGTTGCTTCAAACCCCAAATTTCATTTTGCCATCCATGCAACTTTGAGTCTTTTAGGGCTGCAATTTTGAGTCTTTTAAGGCTGCAACTTTGAATCTTTTAGCGCTGCAACTTTGAATCTTTTAGCGTTGTAAAATTAAATTTGTCCAAAGTTGATTGGTAAACTTTTTTTAGTCCAATGCTTCTCTATAAAGATGTCATAACAAGTGAGTTTCATATTTCATCCATCCTCTCCCTCTTTGTTTTTTATAATCCTCTTATACCTAGAGGATGAATTGGCCAGCGATTCTTTTTGCTTGAAAGACGAAGGGTTTTTCTATCGGATTCAAACCAACTATATCAACAAAGCTGGTTTAAAAATCGATATTGGAGCCAACCCCTCTGCTGAAGGAGCAGATGCTGATGAAGGCGTGTGCGATTCAACTTCTGGTGATATCGTCAATGATTTCATTGACAGTTTCCGTCTTCAGGAAACTAGCTTTGATAAAAAGAGCTACCAGCACTATATTCGAGGATATTTGAAAGCTATAAAAGCATATCTATCCGAAAAAAATGCAACTCGAGTTTCTGAATTTGAAGATCTTGCTAAAGTTCATGTTCGAAACATCATAGAAAACATTGACGACTTTAAATTCTTTAATACCGAATCCATGGATCCAGATGGCATGATCATTATTATGGGCTATGAAGATGAAAGCAAGCCACCTTATGCCCTTTTATTCAAGGATGGTTGTTATACAGAAAAAATATAACCAATAAAATTCATTTCAATTCGCATTTCTGATCTTTTCCCGCTTTGTAAGCTATCAATGGCAGCTAATAGTTGCCTGTTGTTGCGGCTCATTCGGGAAGGCCAGGGTTTGGGCCGAGGTTGGAGCTAAATTTTATAATTTGCATGCTCGCGAATGCCAAGTTGATTAAATGATTTTTAAATTTAATGGCAAAGAAGCGCTCCTCGGCCTTGACGGAAGCTAATGATGTATATACGGTCGAAAGGATCGCCGGTCGACGCACAAAGAATGTACGGTTCGCATATTGATTTCCATAGGGCAAAATCGAATATTTAATCAAATGGGAAAATTACGACGACAAAGACAACACTTGGGAATCTGAAGACAATGTTTTTTGCGATGACTTGATTATCCAGTATAATTTGGAACACCCTGAAGATACTCCAGAATCATCGCCCTCTACGGACGTTAGTGGAGACTCTGGCTATCAGTCTTTAAGCCCAACAGTCTCCGATCACGGCACCTCAATTGTCGGAAATACCCGAAAGCCCCGAAGGTCAAAATCCGATATGGTGGCTCTTGGAATTTGGGAAGATGATGTAGATGAAGTTATTACCATGGAAAAACGGGGAGATGATCTTTTTATCCATCTACGATGGTTTGGACGTTTTGTTTGTAACGGTATAGGAAAGACGGTACCGCAACGGTCCACAAAAACAATATTGTGAATATCAACTGCCCCCAAAAGGTCATCAAATTTTATGAGAGCCGGCTTGTCTTTAAAACGATAGATTTAGATACGGCTACTGCTGCCGCCACTGCGCCCGAGACCGCAAGGCCTTGAGCAGTTTCAAAGTAATAAATCGGTTACCCATGCAATGTACTTTTCTCGAATTAAGTTTTATTGTGCTATCGTGAATAATTACCAATCTCAGCTACTTGTAAGGAGTAAGGAAAATTAAAAGACTTTTGGCAGATTTGATCTTAATTGGGGAGCCTCTTTGATCGTATTAAAGACCGGATCCTTCAACGCTTGGTGTATGGTGATCTTTTTTGCTCGGATACTTTCGCAAACAAAACGAAGAGCAGATAGCGGCGGGTGGGTTGGAGCAAGCATTTTCTTGGATATAGATGGAGCTTTCTTAACTATCGAGAGACATAGCTCTGCTGCCCGTCTCTCATCCGAACATGAGTCTGTGAACATAAAATCAGAATCTTCGGTATCACTAGAAAATTCGGAAATAATTTGCTGGGCCAGGCCAAAGTCGATCAAGTGTACGCTTCCATCCTAAACGAACTGGTTGAAGACCCATCCTACCTTTGACAGCATAAAGTTTGAAGTAGAAATGTCAGCATGGCATATCTTTAGATCCTTAATGGAGGCCACAAGAGAAAGAATTTGGAAACAAAGTCTAAAGATATCACTAGGTGCCTTAATATGCTCCGACCACGATGCTCGATTCAGGGGCTCTCCCACAACCAAGGGCATAATCAACTAGGAAGGTAAGGCAAAAAACCGCATACAAATATCTTTTCCTTGTAAAAATAGGATTCTTTAATTGGGGTCAGAAAGGGTCCCCTTTTTACACCTTCGCTAGAGGCAATTATCAGCTCGTTGATTGCACATTTAGCCCGATATGAGGAAACCAGCGGGACAAGCTTAACGGCATACTAGAGATAAGCACATTCATATTGCACTTACCTGATTGGAATCTCTCTTAGATTGGGCCAGATAAACACCACCATATTTGCCAGAACCAAGAAACAGTTCTGGATTGGGACCTTCGATTTCTTCTCTGGGAGATCGTTTGGCCTTGATAGTGAAGATGACATCTGGAATAAGGTAATCTAATCTTGGGTCGCGTTCATTATATGTAACCAATTTTCGTATCATATCGATGAGGGTTTCTCTCGAGACTCCATTGCTCGAAACGCTTGAAGAACAAGAAGAAGACGAACCCACAACGGTAATCACATAAAATAGAATAAAGAGCGTTTTGGTTGCCATAAGATGAGATTTCAAATTTTGCCATCATACATATGGCAACTTGGATGACGTTGAAATGGTAAATTGAAACAAATTGTGATAAATAATTTCTTGAAAGTAGCCAAAAACGCGGTTTTTAAATTGCTGTCGCCACGGATCGAATCAAAGTTTAATTTCTGGTCCAATGAATGCCAGCCATAGGGGACCAATTAGCCCCAGTTCAAATGAAACACACCATTTAACAGCGCAGGAACAGGGTATTTATAGCTCAACCGAGTATACACCCTATGGTATTAAACTGGATATATCATTTGCTGCGAGGCAAGAACCATGGAACAAAGGTGGAGACACCAGCCGATATTGATCTGATTGCATGCAGCAACTTGGCGGAATGGTCCGACGTTGTTATTTCTTATGACAGGCCTTCAAAACTTGCACAAAACAATACACATTCGATCGAACACGCCACGGGGCACACGCAAACTACAATTCCAGAATATTTTGTTATTGAACTAGAACAAGGGAGAAAGAAAGCCCCGCAAAAGGACGAGATCAAATCCCAAAAGGACGAGATCAAATCCCAAAAGGACGAGATCAAATCCCAAAAGGACGAGATCAAATCCAAAAAGAAACAATGCGATCAGCAGAATCTTCTTTTATATTTCAAAAAGGGTGAAAATTCCAGCCTTCAAAGTATATGCGACAATTCCATCCAAAAGAGCACGACCCAGCCTGCTTCCAAATCTAAATCCAAATCTAGCAGAAGGAGAGAAAGAAAAAAGAAGATTCTGCTGAT
>NW_013546685.1:0-10302 GCF_000760515.2 Mitosporidium daphniae
GCAACTCATTTTCCATGATAGCCGCATTCTGTGCAATTTTTCTTCGCATAATTGTAGGAAACAGCAAAATATTACATCGGACAGATAAGAAGGCTGAAAAGAGGTCAGTCTGGCTAGTATATTTACAATCGCTAATATCGATAAATTAGCCGAAAATTGGTCACGGGCAAAGAAAATAAGAACCACCTCATAAAGCAGCCCTGTTATTGGAAAATGAGTTGCCGTTTATTTTAAAGCAATCCTGTCAAAATTTTGCAATTCCTGCCCCTATGTCGTCAAAAACAACAAATTTACTACTTGATATTTGGCAAAAGTTTATCTCGCTAAGGCAAAAGGTTTTTGCCAATAGCCACACCAATTCACAAGACGATATTATTCTCTTAAACGAATATCGCAATTTATTTAATCAAACCACTGCTGGTGTCGAAATTTCTGAATATGATAGGCAATTAATCGAAGCCATTATCAGATACTCTGAGAATCTCCAAAAGTCAATAGTGGCGAAAGGGGAATTTTTGATGAAGCGAGCTGATATTCTTTTCGTGTTCCAATCAAAAATTTCTGCCATCATCAATGAATCTATTCCTTTAGACACGCTAGAAATCGAAAGAAGCCATATTCCGAAGCAAATGGGCTATCCAGAAAAGCACATCAATCCAAATTCAACCTCATCGTTAAAGTTTTCAAAAAGATCCAACTACCCAAAGAATGTTACCTTTGTTCTGAAAAACTGGCTGGAAAATAACACCAACCACCCATATCCCGATGAAGAGCAAAAGGTGAAATTGTCGAGGCAGACTGGATTATGCTTAACTCAAATCAACAATTGGTTTATTAATGCTAGAAGGAGAATCCTTCCCGATCTGACAGAAAAGCGCTCCATTCGCTAGCTCTTTCTTTTGGACTGTGATTTTGATTGTGCTATTTTTTGCGTGCAAATTAAAATTTAAAGCAATGATCTAATCGATCAAATGCCCAATAAATTGAGCGGTAAACAGTTCAGGCATGTGGGTGTCTATTAAGTACTTTCTTGCAAGCATACTTATCTTGCCTTGTCTCTTAAATGGAGAATATATTTATCTGCATCCAAAATTTACCAGTTCAATTCGCGCCGACCCGGTTTCTAAATATTACCCTTTAATAAGCAAAAGTCAAGAATTACATCCCCGATTGTATCAGATTTTAAATTTACCAGCCTCTCACGAGTCAAATTTTTATCGATTGGACGGAAATGGGAACCCGATCATTAATACTGACACTTCAATCGCATCTTCTTCTGAGATAGGTCAGCTTGAAATTCCGGCTTCAATGTTATCTGCCTACGAATCACCTACTGTACTTGCAAATCTATTTATAAAAACTCATAGGGTTTCTGTTTGCGGAGACGGCATATTGGATTTTGGTAACGACGAAAAATGCGAATTTGTACTCACTGAAATGGGTAAAAATTCATTTGTAGCAACAACCCCACCGCCAAACTACCACTTCCAATGGGTCCAAGATAAAAAGAGCATCCATCCCACGCAAAGGGAATGTCTTTGGGCTCCCGGAAGAATTGGCGGCTGCAATAATCGGGCCTCTTTAGGTGGCATTCAAAGGTTTCACCTTCCTTCGCCAATTTTTGCGCACTATTGCGGTGATGGGATTCATGATATTTCACCTACTCATCCGCTATTACAATCATTATTGGAGGCATGGAACCAACCTACATCCGAATATCGGCAATTTTTTACCATATGTGGATACCTTGATGAACATTGCCTACTTCCAATCTACTGTAATGAAGGAAGCAATCCATGGATTGTTACCGGTAAGACTATTAGATTCACCTCAAATTCTCTCGAACAATGTGATCTTGGTGATCTTCTAAATGGTGCTGCCAGCTCTGGATGCACCTCTGAGTGTTCGCTCCGTTGTTCCCATAAGCATGGCGGTGTTGTTGATTGGAATGATTGGCCTCGGCTCTCGTGTCATCAGCCTTGTCCTGATGCCCGATGGAAAGGCTTGTATTGCGATGTACCAAATTGTGACCATGGAATACCAAATCTTCATGAAGGGGGATGCTATTCATGCGAAAACGGGTGGATAGGGCCCTCTTGCAGTCAAAATATTTGCGGAAATGGTCGGATTGCTGGATGGGATGATAGTGTTGCAAAGACACAAAGAAAGCCAATTTGCATATGCAATGCAGGCTGGTATGGTCCTGCGTGCGATAAAAGCTACTGTGCCTTATGGGATAGCGGCGGAAAATGCTTGGAATGCATTTCTGGGAAACGAGACCCAACCACTTATTGCATCCAAGATGCTTGCGTTTATGGGGAAAAACCCCCTCGAGCTTCCGCCGACGGGTCGTGCCTTCAGCCGTGCAAGGTGGGGTTTTTTAGTGGCAAATTTTGCAATGAAACAAAATGTATTCAATGGGAAAGAATTGATCTGACCAGCATCAATGACATTAGATGTGTCAAATGTTTGCCGGGACATGAACTTCCGAACTGTACCCCATCTCAAAATAGCAACGTATATTCTAGATGCGAGAATCCATGGAAGTTTGGTTATGACTGTTCCCAGTCCAGAAGAAAAAATCCCTCAACAAATCAGTGCATCCCTGGATGGATTGGCAAATATTGCTCAATTTTGGCCTGTACTCGCGGCTATCCAGATTTTTCACACCCTAAACTGCATTGCATTAAGGGCTCTTGCCTTCCCGGCTGGGGGGGAAAGTGGTGTGAGATTAGCAATCTTATCCTTATTGATGATTTAAACAAGCATCAAAATTGGGCTAAAGCAAGAGCACTCGTATATAAAAAGTATGTTTATCTCACTCAAAACTCTCCACTGGGAGTTAGCTTGAAATTGTGGAGAGATATTGCAACGGCAATTGTGTATGGAAAAAGACCCACCGATTTGATGGCTAAAAACTCCATTAATCGCCTTCCTGATTGGAAGAATTTAGACAAGGCCATCGATCATGAAAGGGTCTATTTTTCTGAAAAGAGTTCGTGGATTCCTTTGAAACCGGATCAACAGATAAACCATGCCATTGACAATGTAAAGCTTGAAATGGGGAAATTTCTTCAAAGGCTAAAATCAAAGAACCTTTATGTTGGGATTTCTTCCAAGGATCCCAATTTTGACTATGATATTCCGATTCAGAAACATTGTGAATATGGGATTCCACAAGAAGCTTCAAAATATCTTCCATGTCGCGATTGTGCCCCTGGGTGGTTTGGCGACTATTGTGACATGACAAATTGTGTTGAATTTCTCAAAGACAACACGAATTGTACCAATTGCAAACCCGGTTATGAGGGAGATTTTTGCTTGATCGAAACCCTTAAGAAAGACAAAAATGTGGAATGCTCGAATGGATGGGAGAATCCCAACTGTCAAATGCCAAAATGTCTTTATGGGTATAGGTTGGTATCGCCTCAATATAGCAGACAAAAAAAGCTTCATCAAGCTGTATCGGCTCAAAACCCAATCACAATTGACATTATGCACTTGTTCAGGATCGAGCGAAAGTGGATTAAAAAGCATATACCCTGTGAACTGTCTGCTTCCCAAATGACAACCACTTCATATGATATAAAAATGCATTCAATCGTAAAAACGGTGACAAATTCTTTGCTTTGTGATGGGATTCTTATAAGATCTGTTGAAGATTCTCGTTGTTCAGCTTGCTATCCTGGATTTGGGGGAGATTATTGCACTACCATGTCTAATGGGAAGCCTATTGATAATTGTACGGAAATTTGTATCAATGGAGTTTGGAACTGGGAGAAAGGGTATTGTTTCCCCTGCTTTGCTGGCTTTTTCGGGGAAAGCTGCGAGAAAAGTCATTGTATGGAACTATCCACTTCAAATTATACTTGTATCTCATGCCAGATGCTCAATCCCTCTGAACTTGATTTAAAGCTTCGCGATCTTTTGAAAACCCATGCTTCTCCATTGTATGGACAGCGGTTTGGGGATTATTGTGAGTCTCGTGGGCTATGTTTGTTTGGAGTTCAATCAAAAACTGACGAAGGTTGTTTATCCTGTTCTTCGCCCTGTGTCACTGGCCCTTATTGTAATGAAACCCGATGTTCTTATTTTTCTTCAGACCAGATTCCAATTTGTGCTGTTTGTAAAGAGGGCTGGAAGGGGGTTTGCTGTCAAGAAAGCGCCATCCTTGAGGAAAAGAAAGCTGTTCCTTCTATTTTAGATTCGATTTTTAACACTTGCAAATCAATTGGTCTTGTAGGATGGCCTCAGTGCAGTAGAAATCGCTGTACTTATGGAGCTATGAACCTCACCGATAGATAATTTTTTCGCTGCATTCCTGACTCTTGTTTGCCAGGATGGGGCGGTCCGTGGTGCACATTTCCGCTTTGGGAATCTGAAGATGTATCCCCAGCTCTCCAAACACATCTACTAAATCAGCTCAAAGAAGCAGTTAAATATTCAAATGTTGAGCAGAAAGCCCATCTACCACGTCGTATTGGATCTTGGCAGGGAGGAAAATCGATCGGATTTTCCTCAAACTCGCTTTTCACAGATATTGCGCCTTTTAAATCGGATCCAAAATGCAGCCTTCCTGCGCTTACTGGTCATTATTGCAATAGAAGATTTTGCAAAAACGGAATTTCATTCTCTGATAATTCAAAGGAATGCGAAGTTTGTTTTCCCGGTTGGATGGGACCATTCTGTAATGAGACACACAGAAGGAATCCGTATAATGAAAGTGACGTTACGTGTGAGAAGGGTTGGTGGAATCCCATTCTTTGTGATAAAAAGTCAGAGTGTAAATCGGCTTCCTCTACACCCGATGATGACGGACTTCCCTGTCCAGGTGGGGTGGCAGATTTATTTTCAAACAAATGCGCCATTTGTTCATGGCCTACTTTTTTCAAAGGGCCATATTGCAATCAAAGCACCTGCATTCATGGATCTCCATCACTTTTGCCTTCTTCCGAGGGAACTTGCTTGCCAGGATCGTGCAATTTTGGGTGGAAAGGACATTTTTGCAACGAAAGCTTATGTTTGCATGGCTATAGAATACTATCATCTGGCGCAATAACGGAACATAATGTCTACTCATACTTTCCTTCTCAACGATGGTCTTATGGATGGCGGGGGATTGGCCGGGTTAAGGTAAAGTCCTCCCTCTCTAATTTGCACGAAAATTCCCAAACCTCTGCAAATAAGGGATCTTCTGGTTTCTTTTTTTCTTTTTTCAATTGGAAGCTCCGTGAGAATCCTTCAGATATTAACAAGGTCTCTTCTCCTTCAAAAAATATCGATGACTCTGTGAACGAAATAGCAGAAAGTCCTCTTTGTACAGAATGTTACCCTGGATATCCACAATCCCCTTTTTGCGACCAGCTATATCAAGATGCCTCCATATGTATCCATGGATGGTTTGATCACTCTACAGGTAAATGTTCGGACTGTTTTCCTGGATGGGCAGGTCCACTGTGTGATACTTCTGCCTGCATAAAATGGCTGGTTCCGTATGTCAAATGCAAGGAATGCCAATCTGGTCTTCACGGTCCGCTATGTGAATACAAGTCTCTATGTATCCATGGTGTTCTTGATAGACGTTCGCCCTTGGGTGCGTGTCAGGCTCCATGTCTATTTCGCTTCTTTGTAGATCCTTTTTGCAATGAAACCAATTGTCTTGAAATCGGTGCAGATGGGATGCCAAAGCTTGATTCCAACGGATATTGCTTAGCATGTCGAGATGGTTACCAAGGCTCGTATTGCACCTCAAAGCTCAGTTGTGTCAATGGACTTGTTAGCGCTATATTAGCTGAGAAGAATGAAATGTGTATCCCTGGAACTTGTGCTCCTGGCTGGAGTGGGCCTTGGTGCCACAAAAGAACCTTATTTAGACCTGGATCCCCTACAGACACTACTAAGTGTGAAGAAGGGTGGATCGGCTCCTTATGCGACATTCCTGACTGCATGCATGGCGTTCCAGATTTTGCCTACGGATGGTGTCGTTGGTGTCATCCCGGCTGGGTAGGTCATGCTTGCGACACCAAACCTTGTCTATTTGGAATCTCCAATCTGCTATATCAGCCAATGAGAGAAAATAAAAGTCTCGAGCTATTTTCACCACCATGCATTCCAGGCACATGTTTGGACTCTTGGAGAGGCTCTGATTGTGCGCATCCATCCTGTTTTGGAGAGGGCGCTGATTCTTCACTCTGGAACGTTCCCTCTGGAATCTTGTATTTGTTATTTGGGAAATCGGGCCCTCAGCGCGGATGGTCCTCTGTTCCCACTTTCACTGATTCTCCAAATGATGAGGCAGTAGTTGCTAAATCACCTGATATTCTCCCATCAACAGATGGAAGCATTCCAGGCATCGACTGGAATACTCTAAGTTGTATGGGATGTTCCCACCCATACTACAGACCGCCAACATGCGATAGGATCAACAGGTGTTTATGGGGAATTCTCGATGAGGCTTCTTCTGATGGAAGATGTGTTCCAGGCTCCTGCCAACGAGGGGGAGGTCCGTTTTGCTCAAAGCCAATCTGCTACCATGGAATCCCAGATCCCAAATTTACTCTTGGATGTCACAAGTGTTATTCTGGATGGAAGGGGCTTTCGAGCGACTCTAAATATCCATTGGTTATTGAGGAAGATGTTCCGAATGTGCTTGATCTCTCCTTTGATGCCCTCCCGATCTTGATTTGCGATACTCCAACATGCATCAATGGATGGCTTCATTTTCTTTATCCGCCCACAGTAGACCCACATTCTTATATTTGTATTTGTTTTGATGGATGGCAGGGGCAAAACTGTGACCAGATAATGGAGGAAAGCTTTTCAAACGGCTCAGCAGGCCAACATAGACCTGGATGCCCTGAATATACGTGTCCCAAGCCCTTGGATATGGCACTAGACTGCCCGAACGTCAATGACAACAACTCCGCTGTGACGATTGAAATTGCCCCTCGAAATGGATGTCCCCCAGGCACGGTGGACAGTCTGTTAGTGGAGCTTTTTTTGGAGAGAAAAAATTCAACATCAACAACCTCCTCATAAAGTGTAGTTTAATTAAAATGCTCAAAAAATATTATTGTACCACCCAACGAGAGACATACTTTTGCATTTGATGGGGGGGGGAGGGGGAGAGTAAAAGTAGCCGTCAATAGTTGGTTCGACAGAAAATTTTAAAATTTGGCACAATTGCATCATTAATTTCAGATGATGGTATTGTTGTGATTTTTTGCTCCTCAATGTGTCTGTTACTTTCCAGGCTACGAGGCCCACTGTCAAAAGGTTTTGAGAATAGGTTCTTTTCTTCTTTTCTAATTCCATATGTGATCGAAAATTTACCTGGTGGGGGTGAAAGAGCATATGATATATATTCTCGCTTGCTAAGAGACAGAATCATATGCCTGCATTCTCAGGTGAATTCCCAGGTAGCCTCGTCGATCATTGCACAGCTTCTATTTTTAGAGGGAGAAAATAATGAACGCCCCATCCATCTATATATAAACAGCCCAGGTGGTTCTGTCACGGATGGACTAGCAATTTACGATACAATGCAACTTATAAAGGCGCCCGTCTATACAATTGCTATGGGCATGGCAGCATCAATGGGTTCCTTCTTGTTAGCTGCTGGTGCCCCAGGCCATAGGAAAGCGCTGCCAAATTCAAGGATTATGGTACACCAGCCCTCAGGCGGTGCAACAGGACCAGCGGCAGACATTGAGATCGCCGCCAAGGAAATCCTGCGTCTGAGAACGCTTCTCAATGAGATATACGCTCGACACACGGGGCAATCTCTTTCCACTATTGAGAGAGCACTCGATCGCGATCGGTATATGACCCCGGAAGAGGCTGCCGGATTCGGTCTCATCGATGGAGTGCTTAATGCAACACCCTCGAGACAAATATTATAAAATATAATCCCTTTTGGGCATACTTTTCACAATATCGTCTGGTAATTTCTTCGCATATGTATGGAAAGGAGTAATAGCAATTTTGCACGTTTACAAAAAGAAATTTATCATTTCCTTGACACTAAAATTACAATTTAGCCGAGGAAAAATAATAGGCCAAGTAACTTTATAAATTAACAGAGCTACACAATATCAACATGGGAGCGATAAAACTGTTGGGAAGGATTTATATTATGAGTTGCTTCCCTGGCAACGTCTGTTTGAATTCCATTGTCCTCATAACCTAGAGGTAGAATAGATGTGGTTATAGGGGTCTATGAGCTAAGAGAAACAGTTGTACCTTCAACATTCGCCCCTTTCTCTGCTTCAGATGCAGTTTGGTCAATGCTATATCGAGTACCTGCACAGTTGAAATCATGATAGCATCTGTCTGCTGCCGCTGTTTGTTCAAAAGTTGAATTATCTGGAGTCTTTTTTCTCGACAAATTAAAAGAATCCTTTAAAAATTCTTGCACAAGCATGCCAGTCGCTAAAATTCCTCTCGAAACCCCTAGTGGGGCTGTAATATTATTAGAAAGATGAGATAAAGATACATTTAAGGAGTTGGCTGTGTATTCCCCTTCAATAACCGACATCGCCCTGGTGTTAGCAGGGAATATGCCAGCGTACTCTATCTCTCTTGAGTGTCCGAGGACGGAAAAGTATTGCTGACCAAGGGCAAAAGAGATAGAATTCAACAGAGGCTATAAAAATTTGACACAAAAGGTTACCTGTGGAGGCGCGGTAATATTAGTTTTTTGTGGAGAGCTTGTGAACACATCTGTGCTTTTAAAATTTTCCTTTTCATTGTAAAAAGGCACCGAAGTTGGCATCGAAGAATAGGGAACGTACTCCGGATTTGGTAAAGATAGTGGGAAAGGAGAAAGAAACGTCTTCTTAGTAAGCGGATCAACAATTTGGTACAAAGGTGGGGCCGTGGTAATAAATGCAGCTGTATCCTGGGGCATTAAATTTGCCTCTGCGGGTATGGTAAGGCACGGGTTTAACGGATAAAAGGCAGGCTGGAGGGAATTTGGCGATATCAGCAAAGTAGTAGGCGCAAAATGTTTATGAGAAAATTTGGATATAGTTTCAGAAAAATGTCCATCTTGGCCAGTCGGAGGCATATGGGGAACGGATAGCAACTCTGTGTGAAATGGAGAATGGTTATCAAAGTCATTGGCGTTGGAAAATGGAGGTGAAGAATTTATATCAAAAATATTGGAATTTGAGGTCTCCGCAGAAAATGCGGAGATTAAATCTGTTGTACACATGCTCCGCCGGATGCCACTTGGCTGCGACTTTGAGCGTGATTTTTTAGGCGTGTAGTGGCAAAGCTCGGCCACGCTGGCCTTGATGCATCTCGAACATGGGGTTTTGTGGTTGCAGCTTTGATGCTTTTCACGACAGCGATCACAAGCATACCCGAAAATCATCAAATCTTTGTCGAGGTGAGCGCAACAGGAGGGATGAGCCTATCGGACTTCGGGTAAAGAATAATTAACTAAAATGATGCGATTTATTTGTGATAACGACGAATAAAACTTGATTTAATTTGAATAACATTGGGGTGGTCTTTAAACCTCGTAAACATTTGCACTCAACATGTGAAGAAACACTTGTTATTTTGATGCCGTTTTAATAATTTGCCAGGCAGCAGCAAGCGGCCAATTTTGAAAGTAAAATTAACTCATGCTCGCCACGCGAATGCATCCTGGCCCCCTCTGAATTTTAAAGCCTCTGAATATTATTTAAGGATGCTCGGATGCATCATAATTTCTCGTCAAAAAAGCAGCCAAGCTAACACAAGTTCTCCATCATTAATTCTTAATGTGATTTATTAATAGCAGTTACACCTCTCTCCATCGGTTTCTTCGCCAAAAGAATCTTTTTCGAAATTGGCTTTGAAAGTATCTAGATATTCGGTCCCTGCGTGCTTCTGGAAAAAGGAAGTGCCGCTCAACTCTAAAGGACATCCTTCGACTTCTTCATTGTCAGAATCAAATGAAGACTCATCATCTTCAATTGCTTTTGAAGAGATAATAAAGGAATAATCAGTTTCACAATTTTCTGAAGATATTATATTATAAGTATTTTGGAAAAGACAAAACGGCTCTTTGCTGATCATATCACCAGTGGAAAAGGAATTTTTTTCCAAGTCATCGGTGAAATTGTAAGTTAAGTCATCAGTGGAATTGCAAGTTAAATCATCTTTAAGCTCTAAATTGAAGTCTTTGCCAAAATACTTATAATATAATATCTTCAGAAAATTGTGAAACTGATTATTCCTTTATTATCTCTTCAAAAGCAATTGAAGATGATGAGTCTTCATTTGATTCTGACAATGAAGAAGTCGAAGGAT
>NW_013546684.1:0-10291 GCF_000760515.2 Mitosporidium daphniae
TGAAAAATTGGATCTTGTATTAAAGTTTAGTAATCTTTATCTGCCAGAACACTCAAGATGTTATCGATTCTTTCCTGCGACAAGATTTGGAAGGATGGCGATTCCTTTGAAACAACGCCAATCTCTATCTCATCCGGTTTGAATTCATGAGATATGACGACAGAAAGGGCCGTAATAGCAACTTCAATTATTTCCTCCATGGAATATTCATCGAACGGCTTCTTTTTAAGTCGGGTTTCTAACTCCTGCATAAGTTCCTGCGACTTTTGCCCCGATGCAGTGGCTTTAAAGGATATCATCTGGCCGGCCGGATCCAGCTTGAACAAAACAGGGCCTTTCTCCTCGTCAAATGCAATAAAAGTAATAGCTACGCTGTAAGATTTAAAACAAGGTTACCAACACCCATTGGACGCATTCCAGCCTGTTGGGTGGAGACCTGGTTAAGCTTCGCCATTCTTTTCACCAAAAGCTCACATGGCATTTCATAGCCATTTTTATATTTGAATTCGGCGGCTTCGTGCCTTGCTCTTGAAATCTGAGACAAGCCATCGGCTGAAAGTATTATCAATCGACATCGAACGTACCTTGCATTCCAGAGACCACACACCCAGTTCCTTTCGTTATTAAATAAAGGGAGGTAACTGTCGTTGGATCGATCATTTTGTCCTAAATGGTAAACGTATGAAAGGTACTGGGAGTTTTTTCTGTGAAACCGCAACAACACAATCTTTTCCTTTGATTGCAAGAGAAGTAAGCCCTGAACTTTGAATGACCTTAAAGGCATATTCTAAAGATATAGTGTCAAAACATACCAACTTGATAAAGACGACCTTCAGGAGAGAATATGGAAATCAAATGATCATAACCTGATCCCTTTCCACTGGTAGCCATTGAAATTTAAAATTTATAAATCTCAAATTTGATGGCCAAAGAGGCATCCTCTCAGACTCATGTTTACAAAAGGGTTGTTCAGCGCCAAACCTCGTCACTTTCGGAATATATCCATGGACGCAAATCGGAGCAAGTCCAAGATGCACTCCTGCAGCTTCAAAGCCTGCTCAGTAACCAGCTGGAGGTTTCTGAAATCAATTTCGAGAGGATAGACTCATCCTCAAACAGGCTATCAATGCTCTCAGGTGTGTATAAGAAAATGGATGACACCGTAAAAGCTGCCTCAAAAACATTCAAAAAGCTCAGCAGGGCAAAGAATTTTTATAGAAACCTATTTTTTATTGCTCTGTACATATACGTGGCTGTGATTATATTTGTCATCCTCAAAAGGATACTACCGTGGAAGCTGCTTTTCTTTGCTAGAAATTACTAAGCCTTTAAGATGAGATTCGCAAATAAAATGATTTCCCTTAACCCTTAAAGCGCGGATAACTTCGAAAGATACAATTTCGGCCGAGGGTTGGGCCCACAGTACAGCCTGAGCTGACCGCCAGCAGATCTGCTCAGAAATCCCACGAGTAGGAGAGCAATTTGATGCGGGGAAAGATTAATCTCCTTATTTTTAACAGCATGTCATCACTAAAGAATATGATATTCCAAGGCTAATCAAACCTTGAGGGAAGCCTATAAACCTTTGAATACATTTTGGAAATGTTCAATGAAGACTGGATTAAGCGGATAAAATGCTCGCATAATAGAGGGTCGTCCAAGCCATTCAAAAACTTATAATTGTTAATTTGTGCTGCAAGGCCCTCTAAAAAAGAGAATATGATATCAATTAGGATATCTAAAAAGTCAACCAGACATGATCTTACGAAGCGATGGGATCGAAATAAACAAGTATTCAAAAAGGTTGCAATTGTCCAAATTTTGCCTGTAAAAGTGGGCTATCAAAGTACTATCTTGCAGGAAATTAAGGTGAATCGCATTGGAAATCACAAAGATCCTGGTGCATTCTCTTGAATAATTCCAATTTTTCCTTTTAAGCGCCTCAAGTTCAATGCGAGGCAAGTTAGCTATTATGGTGTCTAAATATTGTGCAAGTTTGGAAATGTATGTGCATCTGACAAGCGATTCAAGGAGCCTTGCATCTGCTTCTTTCTGCAAAGACGCCTTTGAATCATATAWACTTTGATATGTTGATATGGATGCCATTATGAAAAAGTCAATGCAAAGCAGAATTAGTTCTAGCTTTATGCAATCAACATCTTTTGAAAGAGAAATTGTTGAAACGAGTTTGGGGAAACAAAGGTTGAATTGAACATATCCGATCTTTGGATATTCAAGATCTGGAAATGTTTTATTTTCCTCAAAAACTTGAAGCGCAAAGGAATGCAGAGAAATGTTCTCTGGTTTGCATAGAAAACTCAAATTAGATGTCACCATTTCAGGAAACAAATCGTGAATTTGTTCAAGCAACGATGAGAATATCTCCTCCCCAGACGTGACCTCTTCACCAGAATAGATAGAAGGAGATGCATTCAAAAAAAGCCTGCAATGGGCTTCGATCTCGGCCAAATAGAAATTTAGAGCAAATTTGCACGGTAGAACTTCAAAAATCCAATCTAGAAGATAAATTACAAAGTGACAGACCCTTTATGGATGAAATGGAAGAATCCTTGAAGATAAAGTTTTTCTTGTCTGCAGAAGAACGGATAGCCTTTTTGAAAATGTTCAGTAAATGCAATGAAATAACCGAATTTCTCCAAACGGAGGTTGGATCTTCTCTAAACTTAGCAATTGGAAATTTCAAAAGAGAATCGATATGATGTCTAAAGGAAGCATATGGCTCCAAGAAATAGGGCATAAATTCCAAAAGAATATCGACGTATCGAATTAGCAATTTATAAGCCGTCAGGAAAAGAGTTGGAGAATAGCTCTTGTTTTGTGAGGATTCGTAATGTAGCGGAAATAGAAGGTCTTCAAAGTAATCAAACCACATCCTTAATTCGTTTTCAATCGAGCTGATTTCTTGAGCACCCGAATTCTTGTTTTTGTGAGCCAGCAATTGTGAATACTGCACCGAGGCCTCAAGCTGGGCAATCGACTGAAAGTGGAACTCGTCAGGCATCGATTAAAATAAATTTTATTTTGAAATTAAAGTCTGCAATCTTCGTACAAGTATATCATAGAGGACCTCAGCGATGGGTGTAGATGTCTGCTATCAAATCTAAATAGCTGCATTACCAACCCCCAAACAAGAAAGGTAGATATCAGAAAGCCGCTTTCATATATTTTCGACAAAATAGCAATGTGCTCATAGTTTGTGAAAAACTTGGACAGCAAAGCAGCAGAAACACGCGATATCAAGTAGTAGACAATCTGGACATTTATCGGGTCCTTCGAGGAGCCGAAGGTTAGAATGCCGGCAGTTGATCCAGATATGAACTCAATCAATCTAGATTCGGTTTGAAGGCCAAATTTAAGGCACAATTGCTGGATGGCATACAAGAATGACTTGTAAAATCCCACATAGAGAGCCAGTTTTCTGCTATGAGAAAAGGTTGCCTCTCCAATCCATTTTAAATGCCCCCGAACGCTATGCAATAGGAATCAATTGCTTATTACCTCGCTCTTCTAAACAACAAAGACATCACGAATGCGTGGGGAAATCTAATTTTTGCTCCATAAATGGCACCATTTCTGATTCCTTTCAAAATTTCGGACCAGTGAACTAAAGTATTTGCATTTGGTGGTGGGCTTGTTGACATAAATTTTTTAAATGAAACCGGCAATTGAATGCACAATTTCATCGAATCTCCTTGCTAGGTTTCCGTTTCTAACCACCTCACTTGGGCAGTTAAATGTCTTGCATTCTGGTACTCTTTCTGGCTAAAATATAGTTTCCCACGACTCTGACTGGGTATTTTGATAGTACGCTAACGTCATATGGTAAGGATATTGCATTCTCCTTTCAAAAAATTGTTATCAAAATCTTGCCTGAAGATATTGAGCCTCTTTCAATCGACTCGTCACCTTATAATGAAAAAGATAAGCTTTTTGTTCTTTTCCCGTTGACATCGAAAAGCTGGCATGCCACAACATTAAAGGGGTATTTATTTTCAAAAATATCCCTAGAACGAGAAAGATTGTTTGGACGCCTTATACTTGTCTTAAAGAAAACTTTATTGATTTTTTTTCAACGCTAATGGAGTTTGGGACATCCAGCAAGGGCGTCAACTGTGGCATCCATACCCCTCCCTGTAAAGACGAAGACAGCACTGAGTCGTCATTGGTTGAAACCGCATTTAATGCAATTACCAACTATTTAAATTTAAACGAGAATGCTTCCCTAACTGGTAGTTCTGTTTTGTTTCAAATGATTAGCTGCCCTATTGCTTGCAACAGAATTTCGATCGATTAGAGATTTCTTTACAAGAGCCAGTTTACCTATACTTTTAGACATAGGGATAGACGGAAATCTTGCATATGACCTGCTAGAACTGATAGACCAGTTTGGGTAATTGGGACGCCGTTAAACACCTACTCCAATATGTTATTTTTACTGCCATCTGAAGATCCCATCTCCTCGCTATAATATGCTTAAAAATTCACAAGAGTCCAAAGTGCAATAAAGCTATTTTTACGTATTTATAATACCGCGTTTAATGATTCTGGGTCTGGCTTAAAAAAAAAATTCCCTACCGCCATCCAGCCATGAGGTTCATTGGTATCACATATTTACATCCATAAGCGGCCTTGTATTAAAAAAGGCCACATTTCGGCAAACAATTAATCTTTGAGGTGATCATTTGGTTCTGTGTTTTGAGCGAATGAAAAGTTTTACGCCTATAAAAATGCTTAAAAGCCGCTTCCAATCAGCAGTCTTCTCCAATGAAGAAGAAAATGTTTATCATTTCGCAAGTAATTGTTCTTGTTATTTTTTCCGATGTTTTTTACCATCGAAGATTGATTCAATGCATCATTTGTAAAAAGTATGCTCTTTTAAGCATATGAGCGAGCAGGGTATCAAAATGCCCAGTCATTTTGGAAACAGATGAACAAATGTATTTTTCACCGCCCATTAAAAGGATGTACGGGCCTCAATATGTGCATCCGATAAGCCCACGCCAAACATTCTCGGTCAAGGGCTCAACCTTATAGCTAGCCAATACATCCCTCAATCAAAAAAGATTGGCCTCTTTAAAAGAAACGGCCGCCAGTGTGTAAACTGCTTCTAATGAATGCTTATGAAATTTAAAATATAATTTTTTCAATTGGCATTATCATTTGCGTCAGAAGGCACCTAATGATGCTTGAGATAAATTTTGTAAAAAATAAAAAGTTCCAACCGCGTTTATATGATTGACTGACCAGTGCTTAAGCATATCTGGTTGATGTTGAAGTTGAGAAATTTAAAACTTTAAACTAGCCCGAAAGTCTGCAAAAACAACGCCAACCTTCCAATAGGCTTTGAAAGATACCCCTCGATTCTTCCAAGGATACACGCTATGAGCAGACTCTTGTTTAGATCGGCTAGCTAGCTAGCTTCCACATTTTCCGGTGCCTTTTTGGAGCGGGGCAAGTCAAGCGGCGAAGAGCGCCCCAATGCAATTGCGCATCTGTGATTGGCCAGCATTTGTGTTAACTTGGAGCCATCGACGGGTAATACCAAATCAGCTCTGATGGCCGTTGTTTTTTACACACGACTCACGTTAACGGGTAAAAAGCAATATTTAAGAAAAGCATTGTGGCCATATTTAGCAAGGAAGTGCAAATCAACAAATGATGCCCATCCGACGTTAAAATTAAAGATCAAGATGATGACTTTTTTAATTTAAAGATGATGTTGCATTCGGTGCTCCTATCAATTCTATTGGGGTTTTCATTTTCGTTCCTTCCTTGCCCTCTCAAGGCCAAAAATGTCGGCAAGGCAAATGAATGTGTTGAAGATGATGAAGCATTCCAGTATCGAAACTTTATTTCAAAATTAGACTATCCCTTAGACTGTGCTAGATCTCCACTTTCGGTTGGATCCTGCCTAAATTTAAAAAATCCATATAACCACGACAAAATATCTTCCCTTTTCGTTAATATGGTAGTGATGAATTCAAGGTTTATTTCGTCCAAACTTCCTGCAGCGCCTCTCATCTTGATCCCCTGGGGATTCCCCTTCTCGTCGTTTGTAATCAAAAGCTATGACATACCTATGAAGAATGCAACCCTGTCTCTGACATCAGTCTCTAATCCAAACATCAGAGATAATGAGTTTCATCTTATCAATGAAGCGATTACCYTTTCCGGATCTGGAGTTTTACTTTATTTGATTCCATTCACCTTTTCAGGCTCCACTAGCATTAGCCTGCTATCCAAAATATGCATTCCAACAAAAAACAACATCAGCAACATATATAACAGCAGACTTGAGTTTATCTACATGCACATCTTCCTTAAAAGTGCCGTTGTTGAATTAGAATCGGAATTTCTAAATGCTTTATTTAAATACCCTCTCCGCTTCGGCATGGAGATATTCCGATTGGTGGTAAATATTATCCTCCTTATTGGATCCAAATTTTTTGCAATTTGGGCAAACTGTAGCTTCATTTTGAAAGGCAAAAGGGCCTTTTTAAAAGAAGACGGAAAAGGAATTCCTCATTGTCCTTTATTTAAACACTGATTCCCATAATTGAAAATAAAAATTTGCCGTTTTAAATTAATTATTTTGTAGCATACGCACAAATGATGAAGAGATTTTACAGTTATCCCTATCGGAATCCTGAAGATATTTTCTCTCTGATTTATTAGCATATTTACAATGTTTTAAAAACTCCATAGTCAATGCAATTATAGGATCCGCAAGTGCGCGTGTCCCAGAAAAGCAAGCAGGTGTGCTATGGAATGTCGATTTAAGTATAAATTTAACATTGGAAGTTTAATGATACACTGCTCATACAGATGCTGAACCAACAGCGAGTTTTTTCAAATGGTCAACAAATACTTGTAAAGATACGTCGTCAGTAAAAATTGCAGGCGATGCGATTTGCGGGTTCTGGGCTTGCCCATAGCTGCCATATGGATGCGATTGTTGTGAATGATACTGGTGGGGGTTGAATGGTCCAGATGCGCCAGAAAAGCCGCTAAGCCCCGAAGAAGAAGAACCTCCAGAATACGTGGTCGATGGGTTCAATTTGCTCAGCAAAAACCTTCCCTGAGACTCTCCGTGGCTTGTCACTACATATCTGGGCACCGGGAATCGGGTCTTGAGGAGCTCGATTGATTCCACCTTTGGAGCTTCAATAAAAGCCTTCAAGTGGGCATATTCGGGCTGCTCCGGGTATCCCTCTTTAATCCATGCAGCGACATTTTCGCCATAATATATGACAATGTGAAAGTACGAGTCCAATAATAAAATGACATCCGGATTGAGGGATACAGAATCAAGCAGGGCAGGGGTCGGTGGAGCGCCTAAAGAATAGCTAACAAGAGTGGGCTGAATCATAGTAAGAGAATTGGTTGTATCCTCCCTCAAAAGGGAGTGTCTCACATAGGCACTCTCATCTGGACTGTCATTGAAAACTTGCAGAAATGGAGATCGTCTCAGATGGAACATAAACTGGGGATAAATGTTGAATTGTGTGTCCAGGGAGAACGAATTGGGATCATCTCTTCTAAAGTTGGCTACTCGCTGGCACAAACGGATAAGCATCCGGTCTAGCCAGCGAAGAACGTCCTGGCCATCCCCGTCATTTTCGGACTTGAAAACAGCAAGTTTAGCCATCAATACAGCCGCAGCTTCTTGGTCAAAGCATGCTTTAATATAAGGATTCATCGGTTCAACAATTGTTCGACAAATAGTGGTCACTGAAAGGCGAATCTGGCCACTTGAATGCTGAAAAAGGGTTGCAAATTGAACGTAGCCGCGAGATCCACTTGCAGAAGGCTAAAAGTAAAGAGTCAAGGGTTACTTGGGTCGAAGACAAGTCAAAATAAATAGCATATGATGATCGGGGAGAAATTGAGCCAAGCCTCCAAGAGTTTGTGCCACTAATTCCAACCTCAATTTCAGAAACATTGGTTCCTTTTTTTTGTAAAGATACAGCAGGACCAATAAGGCCACAGACCTTTAGCTCCTTGGACATGAAGATTTCCATGGACGCATTAAATGCCATTTTCAGAAACTGATTAGAAGAATCCCTTTCAAAAAGCCTATAAAGAGATTGCTTAAAAATGGCCGAGCAAAAAGAGTCTGAAACTACAATTGTGCCTCCGGAAAAGTTTGCAAGGTTTTTCAACTCATAAAGGCCGATTTGGTCATAACAACCGCCAAAAATATCTACAGTGTGGCCAAATCCAGTTAAGCGCGTTGTAAGCGAATCATAAAACTACGCGATAAATAAGCCAAAGATAAACCTTGATCGCTTTTTTGAAGCGACTGGCTTGGTCCTGGTGGATATCATTGTGCGACCTGATCGGTTCCTTCAACTCCACTCCAACAACAATACCGGGACCAGAGGTGCATGGGCCTCCCGTGAAAAATAAAATTCGCGCCCCAGTAGCAGGCACAACAGACTATACGTAAGGCAAGAAGCCACAACCTCCAATAAGCTAACGGCAACCGAAAGAGCACATCCTGTGGATCTTAGCGGGCGCTTATCAGACTCCACAGGCCAAGGATCCTTTTTGAGATTTTTGATAAGCATGCTAAGCTGGTTGATGCAAGATTTTATAGGGACCAAAAATCTCGACTGGCTTACAGGAGACTGTTGTTTAATTCCAATAGCCGATTGCTGGTTTTGATATTGAGATGCGCTTATGGATGACAAGGAGAGCATTTCTTGCAACTGTTTGGTGGGATATTCCTTTGTTCCCTTGAAGACATAGCTTTTGGGCAATTCAATTGCACTAAGCTCATGGATGTATACCTAGGATCATGAAAATGAAAACCAAACCATTGTACCGAACGTTATCAATCCAACCAAGGACTCTGAGGGTATAAAGGTGATCGCCCTCAATAAAGCCTCCTTGAGCCCAACAATCCCCTCCAAATCCAAGCAGGTATCAATGACAAAAAGGAAAACAGGCGGAATTGGAAGGGGTTTTGGGATTATATATTCAATGCTTGTCGATTGTGGCTGCAACTCCATTGGCACGGAATTTTCAGAGATACCTGCATAATGGGGTGGGAAAGTATTTCTTTGCAAGCAAATTGGGCAAATCCACAATTTAGCTCTATAATCCACTTGACAATATGGATTCAAAATTGCTCGACAAGGAGACTTACAAACCACCGGCTCGTAAGGTAGAAGCGTATGAGGCAGAGGGCCGCCTGAAGTACCGTCCTCGTTGACAGCTGTAGATTCTTTCAGGGGCGTAAATATACATCCAATCGGAACCACCAGCTTGGCAGCCTCTGCCTTTGTGTTTGGCCAAGAATTCCACGAGAAACGGACGCCATCAACTTCTTCTATGGAATTAAAATCCATGGTATTGGATAAAAGGAGATAAAATTTTACCTCTGATTTGATTGAAATCGCGAACCACAACATTGCTAGTTGCATTTAAATTTTAGTAAATTTATTCTTTTCGCCACCATGCTAGGAATCGGTGTAGATTGCGTACTGATCAATCGAATCGAAAGCATAGTGGGCAAGCGACTCGACCCCCATTCGCTTGCCAAACGGATTTTATCCGCTAACGAATATAAATATTTTGGCAGCACTTTCACAGATCCACGCTCATCTAAATGTGTTTCGTTTCTGGCTGGTAGATTTGCATTAAAGGAGGCCTCTTTCAAGGCCCTCAGCTCTTCATCGGCTCTTAAATGGAACTTTTCTTTCAAAGACATAGAAACCGCTACCCAAGACGGCTCCTGCGTTCCGGTTACTACATATCTGCCATCAAATCTCCCACTTGTCACCTCGTTGACTCATGATGGAGGCATTGCAATTGCCGTAGCATTGGTGACTAATAGAGTTTAACTTCATTATGATTTATTCATAATTGAATGGATAGAAGCTACGGGAGGAAAGGTGTTTGCGTGATACAGTGGGATTCAATATCCTCCTCGCAGTCTCAGCACTAGATGGAGGGTTGACTCTTTTTGAATATTATAGTCAGAGAGCGTTCTTCCATCCTCCAGCTGCTTTCCAGCAAATATAAGGCGTTGCTGGTCAGGCGGTATTCCTTCTTTGTCTTGGATTTTTTGCTTTACATTTTCAATGGTGTCTGAAGATTCAACTTCTAGCGTGATTGTTTTCCCAGTAAGTGTTTTGACGAAGATTTGCATGGTGAGTGAAAAGAAAATCCAAGGCTGGAAATAAAAATGCCCTTTTTGTTTTACTATTGATCCAATTGATCAATGGTTGAATCAAAATGACCAATGATCAGCTACGCCTTATAT
>NW_013546683.1:0-10285 GCF_000760515.2 Mitosporidium daphniae
CAGGTTCGAGCCCTGCTAGCCTCGTTTTTTATGATTTTAAAATCGCATCAAATAGGCGAATTGGTGCTGAGAATCGAGAAAAATACTCTCTCATATGAGGAATTTACGCAGTCCTCGATGGCCACTTCCTCTATATCAAGGTACACTTTCATTATTTTACTTATTTTACAAGCACCTCCAAGTCAAATATTCTTCAGTCTCTTTTTTTGTCGCTATATTCTTTACAGCATTTGACATTGCCAGAAAACACACCATGCATTGCCGAGTTTATCCGTGTTAAGGGAGGTTCGACCATTGTAGCGAGCATTTTATCCCCATTTTTGTATCGATACGAGATTGTATATTCGGTACTTGATTTAATTTCGATATTGTTTGAAAACGACAAACTTTGCAGCGGCATTGTCCCAAATGCTTCTGAGTATCTGCCTGCAATTATTTCTCTGTACGAGGAATTGGTATTTTAAAATCTTTATAGCTAGAATCAAAATGGCCTTCTGGAAACGTTGTCTATTCTTGTTACCCGTTTGCTAAACTCCTCGCCCTTTAATCCAAAGGAGACAAAGTCGCTTACATTTTTATCGCTAAAGCTGGTGGAAGAATTTCTATTGATGCAAAATTTATGCGACATCCATCACCAGGAAGCATTGTCGTTCAATTTTGTTGATCGTTTTTACATTTCTTTCGGCTTTTTTTCCTCTTCCATGATGGCCATAGATTCGGTGGTTGTAAAAGTTAAAAATTCCGAAGAAAAGGTGAACATTTCAGAAGTTGATGAGTATGTGGCAGAGCTGCTGCCATTGGCCTTGCGGTCCAGCCAGGAGCTAAAGAAAACATTTGGTTGTCTAGCTTTTGAGCCCTTCTTGTGTCACCTACAAGTAATGACATCTCGATTTATTGCCTCCTTAGACCGTGTTTTCGATGGATGGCGAGTTTACAGAGAATGTCTTTGATTGCATATGCGACTACCTTGTTGACGAGGCGGTTAGGGATCATGAGCGCTTACGGCTTGTAGTCACCACTGTTATCGATCTTTTCAAGTATGTTGTGCCCTAACTTTTAGGCTATCCCTTTCTACTCAAGACAAAGAAAAGGCATTTTCACAACAGGAGAGGCTTCTCAAGTTGTTGTCGTATTGTTTAAGCCCCCCTTTGTGTAAGATATCTAAATCTCTAAAAGAGCTGGGGCTATTTTTCATCAATGAAGGCGGTCTAAAATATTTGTTTATTCCTTTGTTGTCTCCTTTCTTTTTGGGGTCTGAATTGGTAGATGGGGATCTTGATACCGGAGACGAAGATGGAAGCATCCAGGAGTATTTCTTTTGCATTCTTTTTTCGTTGCTGACCAACTTGTCGGATGATGCAACTTGTGTTCGCCGAATCACTTCCAAAATTACTGAAAATAGCTTTGTAAAACTGAGACGAATATTTGAAATCAGGGAGTACAACCGCAATTTATTGCAGGAAAAAATGGCAAAGCTACAATATGAAGACCCCACCATTGATGCTTCCCTGCTCGACCAAGGTTCATTTGTGTTGCAGCTGATCGACTGCTCACTTTTACTTTTGATATCTCATAACGACCATGATAGTACGCATTCTGAAGAACCGCCCTCAAAGCAACCTCGGCACACCAACGTCATCCTCGAAGCTGTGGCGTTGCTTATGCAAGAGGGCTCTCATCAGGTAAATGAAATATATGGCACCGTCAAAGGTAGGAGTTGACCTTTAAATTACCCCTCGCGTAGAATACATAAAAATGTTGGATAGTGAAGCTGCTTCTGAGCTGAAAGAATTTCTAACATCGATAATCAAAACTTGCAACTTTATTGATCAAGAAGAGCGCACTTTGAACAGCTAGCTGCCGCTAAACCTGAATTTACAACATGGCCAGGCAAAAGATCGCCGTTATATGAAGATTTAATTAACCAGTAAATTCGCTGTTTCTATTAGCGTTGCGTTGATATGCCTCAAAACATGTTTTAAACGCCAGGACTTCGGGCTGGCATTTACGCCAGTCCTTATGATCGTAGTAGCATTCCAATAGGGCTTCATTCAACTCATTACATCCGGTCTTGTCTAGTGCAGCCTCGTATGGATCGTCTTCACTTTGAGAATGATCTCGAACGCCGATTCTAGGTTGTCTCGCGTGCACATCCGCTCCTATTGGAGTAAGTGGGCATGCCTGATTGGGGATGTGATCCTCCATACTATGATGCGAAATCAAAAAAGAATTTCAAGTCCATCTTGAGGAGCGGCTCAAATTTAAAAGCCGAACATAACATTTTAATTGCACTCCAAAAGTTGCGGACCAAACACAGACGGCAATACGACTTTTGATCAATTATCGATGTCCTCATTCATTGATAAATTTCTTTGTTTTGATTTGCTTGTCCCCTGGATTTTATTTTAAAATGCCAAGCGTTTGCCAGCCGCAGCTTATAACGCTAGCACACTCGTCAACCACATTTTGCCAGCTAGAATATTCTCTTCAAGCGCTTGCAATGGCGTCCACGCTTCGTGTCAAGCGAGTGCTTCAGTTGATCCATCCATCGCTCCAGAACGGCTTTGAGAGCAAATCCAAGGTATGCCTCTGCCCTTCAACAATAGAATACCCCTGTGGTCTTGGAAACATGGATTCCGGAGTCGCATTTCACCAATGCGCCCTCCACAAAGGGGCTAGAAGATGAACTTATCAATCCGCACTTTCAGATTTCAGAGAACTCATTGCCAGGACTTCGATTCTCCGTTGGAGCGATTACGCTACCCAACCTGCTGCCATTGAAAGGCATTTATTTGCTTTGGCTAACCAAAGTGCAGATGGCATTTATTCTGGCCGTCTTGTTATGTGCAAGGCTGCTGTTGGGCGCTCTTTTTGTTGCTCTAGTGCAGATGAGCTGAAGGAGATTCCAGAAGGATACCAATCTCTTTTTATTGATGAAATGCTATCTAAGGAGCCACCGTGTATGCGGGACGACATCCATTAAATTTAGATTCGCTCGCTTTCTGTTCTGAAGAATCTATTCCGGCTTCCGTCGAGTATGTCATTAAAGATAGACAGCTACTTTTACCGCTCTATCTTGTGGAGGTTGAATGGGATCCTCAAGAGGAGAAACGATCTCGCCAGGTATTCCAGCATGTGGGATAAATGTAGACCCTTTCGTGCGAAAACTGCGAGAAAGCAGAGGCCGTCATGTATTGCCAAGCAGATACAGCTCATCTTTGTGCACTGTGCGACAAGGAGATACATGCTTCAAAGCTGGCATCTAGACATTCCCGAATGCCACTTGAAAAGGTATTTTTTAACGGTAACGCCAGGGCCTCCATTGCATCGTCAACTGCCGCTTGCATCCAGAGCGTCTTGCAGAGTTTTTTTGCCCCACCTGCCATGTGGTTGTTTGCCTTTCTTGTAAAATGATTGGTCACCATTCCAGTGGCGATGCAGCTGAGCATCCTTTGGTTTCCGTTCCAGAAGCATATGCCTCCGTTGTTTCTGCTTCCAACAGCCCAGACCCTATCATCGATGAGGGGCGCAAATCGGTTCTTAAGCAATTCAACCGCGTCCAAGCAAAGGCAGAGGTTATCCTTTCAAATGCCTCCCAAATCAGAGAACAGCTTTCCAAGGCATACAATTTGGCCCTTGCGGATCTGGATCAACAGATTGCTAAAAAGGTAGTGGATTTTCCCTTTTCCTTTTTCCATTTCTCATATTTTGATTTGCTAATTTTCAGCTGAGAGTCCTTCGAGGCGATGCTTTTCTGTTTGGCAGACTGCTTCAAGGTCTTGGAAGATCAGCAGAGTTTCTGCGCTATTTAAAGGTTGGAAGAGATGCGCCTCTCTTTTTGCTTTCTTGGCACCATTACTTGCAAGCAAAGGTGTCGATGTCTGTTATTCCTGCAGCCCACTCTTCAGCCGTTGCCAGGCCAACCGATCCAAGCCTTTGCCCAGATACGCTATTGGAATTGAAGGGATATTTTTCCATCAATCCCATAAACTCACTAGCTGCTTCCTCGGCAACATTAAACAGCCAAATAACTATGGCAAAGTCTTACCATTCTGCTCTGTTAAAGAAGGTGCCGGACCAACAATCAGAAGGTGCAGACAGAGCCCTTTTTTCCCACCATTAAGTAGGCGGTAGCTATATACACCAAGGCCAAAGTTTTGTTTCAAATAAAGGTAAACTTTGATCTTTTTATTCGCGGAAATTATTGTTGCAATCGATGGATATTCTTCGGGAGAGGGGGGGGCATTCAAATACTATATAAATGTTAAACAGGAGGCGCTTGTGAACACGAGCGGAATAAACAGCAATTGGCTCCAGACGTCGGACGGCGGGTATTGTTCGATTTTGCGCAACAACAAAATATTGAAGATATGCACGATAACACGGCGCCAACACAGCCAAAAAATTTTAGCAACATAAAGACGACAACCCAGAACAGGAATACGGCGCCCCCAACAAATCCTATCAAGGGGTAATAGTGCATTTTGGACTTTGGGACCCACCAGATTGGCTCTGGTAAATCGGAAAACTTGCCAACTGTATTTGTGATGACAGCATCCACACCGAGGCACCATGCCTGCGAGTAAAGATACTTTTCATTGAGAACATACATACACATCCAGAATGGCTTTGGCTCTTTAACAGCATCATTTTCAGATTTTGTTGGATGCAATGCTAACGAAGCCTTTACCTTCTTCACCAGCCCACTCCATCCCTTTTTCCATGCCTTGAGGCTTTGGGTGGGCGGTGGCAGGCCACGCACGCTTCGGATCGCTTGAGTAGAGACAAAATACTCCACATTCAGCCCTTTGCTTGAGGGCGCCGGGAGGTTCCCCATTAATGCAGCAGACTTGTCCCCAATTTTAATTGAAGCTTCTTTTTTCTTCGCAACCGATCCCCCCTTTGAAATAAGATCGGCAACCTCATAGTTAACGGCTGAAGGGGACGCTGGAAACGCATTCTCTAGCGAAGGCTTCACATTGAGCAACACCACCTGGGGCGAAACATTGGGAACGGACTCGATTACAGATTGAACGAGATCATTGTGCTTGCCCTTAAAGGGATGGTCCTGAGCTTTTGGTGAGCGAAGATCAAAAATTATCCTCTTACTGGGATATTGGACGAGAAGCTCAAGAACAGCCTTGAATGTGGGGATTTTTTCGCCCTCCGTTGCACCCAAAAGAGTTAATTGTTCCAAATCTTGCATGGAAAAGCTTTCGGCTGCATTTGAGCTTCGATCTGAGAATACAGATCTGATATTTGTAGTTCTTAATAGCAAATCATCGTGAAAACAAAACGGAATTCCATCATTCGATATTGTCACGTCGGTCTCTATGCCAAAAACCTCTGAATGCTCCAGTGCAGCCTTGAATGCAGAAATGCTGTTCTCCGGAATGCCTCCCTCTGTCAATCCACGATGAGCAAATAGCTTTGGCTTCGGGGGAAGTTCATCCCCGCTGAGAAAATGGGCAGAATCGAACCACAGCGGGAGGGATGAAAAAAACACGGCACCGCCCCATATGACGAACGTCCCGACTGTCAATAGACTTAATACTCTGACTCCCCTGATCGACATAGAGCAAGGAGGCGACCTTTCGTTGGGATTATATTTACATGCATGAGACAGGGCTGATGACCACGCTAGCAAAAGCGGAAGACCAGCAACGGCATATAACGACTGAACAACGAGAAAGGTTGGCGGAAGAAAAGATTCCAACAGTCGCACAGGCGCCATAAATAGCTGCGGTGCAAACCGCCAAACCAAAATTGGAGCAGCGCCAAGGGTGGCAATCAAAATCACAATGTTGACGATAAAATGAAAATATCCAATTGACATCCTAATTTTGGCTGCATGGATACCCGTAGCATTTTCATTTCTGGGCCTCCAAGAGGAAATCCAAAACTTGCGAATCGGGTGAAAGTAGAAAAGCAGACCCGTATATGCCCAAAAAATCCAAATTGCACACCAAATCAGCGAAGCATACGGCAAGGGATACCCAGTAACGTATCCTGTGATTGCATATGTAATTTCGTTCCAATCGTTTTTCAGGGAAAAATAGAAGAAATTCCATGCGCTAAGCACGAGAAAATTTACGGAAATCATAATACATCCAACAAGATAGCATATGGGAATATATATTGAAGCGGGGCTTAGAATGATGGGTGCTTTTGCGTGTTTTTTGGCGGCATGTTTTGGATCTGGCTCTTTTTTTGAAGAAGCAGCGGGGGTGTCTTTTTTTGGCTCGGAAGCTGCATTTTTCGATGCCGATAAAGAAATTAAGGGGATTTCCTTCTTAGGCGAGTTGCTTTGAAGTTCGGAACTTTCCGGTATGGCATATTTGCTGTCTTTAGGTTTAGGGAACAACTTGCTAAAAGGATTCACAACCATGGCCTAGTGAGAATGTCCGTGAGCCATCGCTATCTAGAGAGACATTGCAAACAATTGGAACAAAGGTGAATTAAATTTAAATTCGGACGAATCGGACAATTTTGGTGAATTTATTATTCGACCAATCAAATGAAATCTTGACTATCGAAGCCATCGTCGTCGGCAGCATCGTCTGCACCCAATATCATTGAATCCTCGTCCTCGTCGTTCTCAGAATTAATATCGGAATCTTTTTGTGAACTTTTCGACTTGCCGCCTTTAGAAGGATTTGCTCCATTATCGCCCTCTTTGTCGCCGATGGAGGAAAGTTGAGTGGCCATTAGGCCTTCTGTATATGTTTCCTGGGGATAGCGCAGGGCACTTTGAGCAGATCCTTTTGCCTTCAAGCAAAAGACAGTTCTTGAGGCCAGAGTCTTTTGGGGCTCAGAAGTGGCATAGACGTTGGAAGTTGGCTGTGTCAAAAGAACCCCGTCCTCAATGTTGCCCTTCAGTATGCCATCGGATATTGCCTGAACAATAAGAAATTCCAACTGCTGTTTAATGGGGTGGTTATTACCTCTTTTTCCGAGTTGATATGCAGCTTCAACGCAATATCACCAAGAGAAATGCGAGAATACGCTAAAGAGACCAAACGCAATCCGGCTCTAATCACGCAGTTTCTCAATCTGAACGTAAAAAAGGCTTGGCAATACCTGACGACAAGATCGATCAGCTTATCCTTTTCATAGTTCAACCTGAATTTGGACATTGTCTGCTCGAAAAGCGAAATGTCTCCCTTTCTGACAACTAATGATAAAGCTAGGCACTAGAGACCTTGTACCAAACTAAAATATGGCTGCAGGGATTGCTCCAAAATTGTGCTCTTTTCAAACAAAGACCGTTCTGGAAGTTCTCCAGCCAAAAGAAGCACGACCACAAGTAGCTTTTGCACCGATTGCTGGAACCCAATGGCAACAGACGAAGACTGAGGGCCACGTCGGACACTTTCGTTTAGCAGATCTGCCGCAACATGATAAGACCCTCGCACGGCATGTATGAGGCCTACCATGATTCAAAAGCTATGGAATACCCAAATAATAAAGATGGCGAGCATGTTGATTATTGTCTGCCTTTTCCGGGAATGTTGTTCGGGACACAAACGCAGCTGCTTGTTCGTAATCATTTAGTAGAACGTAGCAACGAAGAATAAGATTGATCAGTTGAGCTTGACAAGCCTCGTCTCCGCGAACACAAAAGGATCTAAATGCGAGCAGCAGATTTCTACAAAGTAAATGGCCAATTGTGGTACTTTAAAAGAGGCCTTACAAGGCCAGCTCTTTCATATGCAAGCGAATTTAAATAAAATAGCTTTGCCGAGAAGGTGTCAAGTTCCCTGCGATTTACGGTCAATACAAATTTTGAAAGAAAAAAGGTAAAAAGGCATGCCTTTCTATTCAACTCCTTGGAGGGGTTGATCTTCTGCATGTTTAATAGGCTGAAGGACACCAAAAGACCGAGAAATAGCAGTGACCCACAGAACTTTTCTTCCGATAAATTTCCGCTGACCTCTTGATCACCAAGTCCGCAGAGTAGAAACTGGACCGAAGAACGGCTCAGTGGAAGTTCATCAGCTAAACATTAAGCAAAGCCGTGCATACTGATTTCCTGTAAGATTTGACAAAGTTTTTTGGGGCAATTGAGAGTAAAAATCAGTTTTTTCAAACTGTACAAACCGGAAAGAATTTTTGCCATATGATCTTCCTCACATGAAAGCATGTAAAGGTCCAATTCACAAAGACAGTGGCGAATTTCTACCAATAAAGCAAAATAGGGTACCTTTAGCGATTGCCCGTTCGATATTGGTATCACCGTTACAAGTTTCCCCAGCAGAGCAAGGGATATTTGCGTTTAACGGTGGAGCGTCGTTAACCGGTTTCATTTCAACAACACAGGCGGAAGACATCACGAACTTGTTAAAATTGAAAATTTGGATTTTAAATTTTATTGATCAAACATATCCCATTGATGAATCCGCGTCAGATCAATTCCAGCAAAGCAGTTCGAAAAGAAATGGCGAAAAAGCCTGTTGAGGAGGATCGGTCGCCAGCACCATTGCCTTTGGTGTTGCGATTCTTTGGGCTTGAAATCCCTTGGCTTTCACTGTCAAATTTAAAAAACTATTCGTACAAGTCGAAGGATTATTCCTTTATCGCCAATTATGTTTTGAAGCATTATTGGAACTGGGCTGCAGAGTTTTTCCCCATGTGGATGGCGTAATTTTTGCGTGCTAATACATGTAGACCCAATGTGATTACGCTATCTGGGTTTTTCTTTACCATTTTTGGCGTGGTTCTTTTGTCGATGGTGTCGCCTGATTTGAAAACAGAAACGCACAGCTTTGTATATTTCATTTTTGCTCTTTGTGTTTGGTTAAATTCGACATTTGATAATGTGGACGGTAAACAGGCTCGACGAACCAACTCTTCGTCCGCACTTGGGGAATTGTTTGACCACGGCTGTGATGCGCTGTGCGTCAACGTAATGGCGGTCTTTCTTATCGGTTTAGTTTGTTTACGCAATGCAGATCGCCAGCCTTGGCATAGGAGGGGATCTGTTTTTCATTGGCTTTCCATTGATTCTTGTTGCTTCGTTTTTCCTATGCACGTGGGATACCTTCCATACTGGATGCCTAAACCTGGGATACATTAACGGACCTACTGAGGGAATAATCATCAGCGTTTCGATGTTTCTAACCACGGCTGTCTATGGTACGGCTCGTTTTATGATATTAGGAATCTCCTTTTGGAAAATGCCCTTTTATACGTTGACCTATGGGCATTCGACGCTTGAATTGACTCGCCTAGATGCGGCTTACTATCTTTTAGTATTTCTCTTTTTTACGTATCAGCTTCCGTCTTGGTAAAAAATCTCTCCTTATGTTTAGCATCATTTCTGTGATTTTGAAGCGCAAGCCCTCATCGTCGCGCCTGGGAATACTTTTGTCGCTGTTCCCGATCCTCTATTTTTCGGGGTGCTTTTTTTTCTGGGCCAGTGGCGCATATTCTTTGGCATACGTTAAATACCCAATAATTTATATCTGCTCGTTTGCACTTGTTTTTGGAAGAATGACCACTAAAATCATTTTGTCCCATGTCACGGCATCTCCGTTCCCCTACTTTACGGTTTTGATGATCCCCATCGGCGTGGGCTCCATTTTGGCAAACTTTTGGAGCAGGTAGAGAGTTCATCCAATGCTTGATTTTAGGTTTTTGGAGTACGAACTTTACTTTTTGTTCGGCTTTCTAATATTTGCTCTGCATGCCTACCTTCTTTGGGCATATGCAGTGATAGTGCAGCTATGCAATTTTTTAAATATACAGTGTTTTCATTTAAACAAACAAAATAAAAATTGAACTTGTCGCATTTGCAAGAATGTTCTGGAACACTAACGCCGTGCATGCATAAATTGGGTTGAAATTTTGGGTGTTTGCTTGTATCAAACATCGCTACGAAGCCGGTCCCGTTTGGGGGTGTGCTTTGGGGAAAGTCCTCGGACGGCCGTGTTTCACATGGTTTCACTGAAAGAGTGGCGCTTTAATTGCGTTTGGTGCCTTTGGCATCCTCTCGTCATATTGATAGTAATGCGATGGGCGGAAAGTGATTTCTGCTAACTCAATGAGGCTTACTTGGTACAAGCCATTTTTAAAAACCATTTTTTGAATGATGAATACAATTAGTTCTGATTTTTGATGAACTTCAAACCGAGCTTTTTAATTCTGACATCCCTCCTTTTTATTGTTGCCTCCTAAATAGGTAGATAAGTGCATGCATAGGTAGACAAGTGCATGCATAGGTAGACAAGTGCATGCATAGGTAGACAAGTGCATGCATAGGTAGACAAGTGCATGCATAGGTAGA
>NW_013546682.1:0-10224 GCF_000760515.2 Mitosporidium daphniae
GGGAAGAACATGAAGGGCCCGTCGCCAAAGATCCATTTGACACCAATGCAACAGGTGAAGGGTTTGAGCAGAGGTTGGAAACCCATTCTTGGGCCATTTCAATTCTTGAACATAGCGAGAGCGAGGGGTTTGATTCCTTTTTGGGAGATGCTGCAGTGGCCTGATGCAGAAGGCAGTAGGACACAAGCGGAACAAACTTGAGCAAGGAAGGTAAATAAACCAAAAAGTGATAGGGATCCACATGGTGGGTATGCACTTTGAGAATGGAAAAGGATTTTACGAGAAAATTTGAAATCTCATCAAAACAAAGCAGCACCCTTCTTTTCGTCACTAAATTTAGCTTGCAAGCTTTGGTACATAAATCATGCAGCTCAGATGGAAAAGTCAAATATGCGTACAAAGCGATAAACACAAGAGCAAGGGCGAAGATTTCCGGCTTTCGACCTTGCGATAAAAAGGAGTGGGTGTATATCAGATCAAAAAGAGACTTTATCATCGGCAATAGCAGTTGGATTGATGGCAAAGTTGAGCAAAAATGGATTTCAGAACCGGTTATGATTTGATTGAGATACACTTCGAAAAGATTTGCACAGGGACACACCGATACGCAAGTTTCGAGGCGAGTGTTAAATAGCGGCTTAAATTTCTGGGCACACTTTACAAAAGCGGAAACGGGAACCTTTGCTATCGATGACAGGTATCCCAAAGGGACGGATTTCCCTTCTCTCCTCATTACGAGGTAAATCGAGGCGGGTGGGATGCATTTTGAAAAGCGTCCCTTGTATCCCTGCTCCAAAAGAGTTGTGGAGACGTGAATGCACTCTGAAATAATCGACGACAGCCCAAGCGGAGTGCATATTCCAGCAATTAGCCTTTTCATTTTCACAGTTAATGGCTCCTTGAAGCGATATCGAAAGGGAAGCGACAAAGATATAGGAGCTCTCGTTTGAGTGCTGGAGATTTCGAAATTCGAGACCTCGCACAGAATAAGACCGCAAGAGCAGCAAACAAGGTCGACGGAGTCATCAAGTGAAAAACGGCCCAGTTTTGCAAATTAAAATTGGCAGCCATTTAAAGCATGTGGTGGATGCGCAGTGTTTTCTAAAGCCTCCACGATGACATACGCTCGATGCATTTAATCCATCATTCGTGTATTGTGTGTTTATCGGGATGCAAGCAGGTAAGAATGTTTATGATGCACACTTCCATTATTTTGATGATGCCTTGTGATTACAAAACATGCACCACCGACTGAAACCTTCTGATTTTTAGGATTGTTAGCAACCGAAGCCAACGCAAGGCATTTCCAGCGAATGGAGAGGATTTCATTGCTCATGCCGAAAAGGGTAGGCTCTTTTCTGGCATTTATGGGTGGATGACACCCATTATTTTGGCATTATTTTGCATTGCTTATTTACCGTTGTAGAGGTACGGTACCGCGTGTACAATTGCTGTGATGATGACTTTGAAATCCGTGTTTCAAATGAGTTGATGATTCTTGATTTTTTTGAGCAGACTTACACCTATAGGCTGTTGTCTGCGTGCTTGATTGCATCCAAACCTGTTCGTTTGCCCAGTAAACTATATCAAGCAAATATAAAGCACATCGAAAAGGGTGTGAGCTAAGGCATCATCACTATGTCTTGTATAGGGTTACGATTTTTATGTAAAACGAGAGGCAAGCTAAAGGTTGTTTGTGATAAATTGGGGCTTCAAAACATTCAACAGACTATTTACTCATAGCCTCTTGAATGGCTCGTGATTAACCATCTGGTTGTTTATTTGTTTTTTTTGTGATTTTTCACATGCATAACAGTTTGTTTATTTCTTTGGCTATAAACAAACACAGCACATTTTGGCTATAAATATGCCGTTTCTATCGCGAGTAGTCATCGCCTTATGATATCAAAGAATTTTTTCTGTGTTTTTGCGTTAGTTTGCTTTTTTCTTACTGCCCTTGCTGCTTCAACTTCAGTGCAACCTGGTGTTTACGCAGAAAATATCACCTCTTCTATTTCAAATGGAACTTCCAGCACATTTGTTATCCACTCCACGGGCCTTTCTGTGGTGGTTGATACCACTGCTCCCATTTATTCCAACTCTAGTGTTTCTATAACTTGGAATTTCTCCGCTGGGTTTGAAGCAGAGGCTACACTTGTTCTCATCAGCTTAAAAGATCCAACTTTTGTTTACACTCAGATAACTGTTAAAGATAATGGAACTGCAACGGTTAAGTTGGAGGATTTTGGAGATCTAAATACTTCTCTCAGATACTTCAATATCAGTGTCTCAAATAAATTTGGTTCTAGCATATCAAACACTTTCACTGTCCTTTCTAAAGACGAACTCAAAATCACGCTCAACACGGTAAAATTATCTCATGGACAAAAGCTTGGTATTACTTGGCAGCCAATTAATACCCTGGGTCTCGCAAATGTTTCCATCATTCGTCTTTCAAATGGAACAGTCACATCGATCGAATCCAATATCGCTGATACTGGCTCTTTAACTGCCGATATTACTTCTGCACCCGGTGCGTATCAGGTCATTGTCAACTCTTCAATTGGCAGTGGTGTTTCCGAGATTTTTCAAGTTAGGAAATCATTTGAAGTCACTCTTAATCCAAACAACATCTCCTCTGCCGATCCCAAAACCACAGTATCCTGGAATCTATACGATGAATATCAAAACATGGTTAATCTTTGTATCTACAAAGAGGAGTTTAAACTTTACACAATAAAAGTCAAGAACAACGGCTCCCACTCACTTGATCTTACTAAAATGGACTTGCCTCTGGGCCTATATGGCATTGCTATTGAGTCACATATGGGCAATGGAATCTCGGATTTGTACATCTACAGCAGTTCTGGCTTAGTTGTTTCTTCTCCAAATGCCACATCATCTATTTTCAACAACACAGAAGCAATCCGTGTCGAATGGGCTCCATTCGATATAGATGGCGAGGTTGTTGAGATTACTCTGGTCAACAATAATACAGGTGCCGAAGTTGTGAAGATAGCTGAAAACACCGGATCTTATGATGTTAATATTTCCGAGTTGAATATTCCAGTCGGAACTTACCATGTTATTGTAAGCTCAGAGTTGGGTGCTGGCACATCGTCTCCATTTATCCTTCGCTATGCTCAAAACCTCAGCATTGTCTCTCCAAATGCAACGACCGATGTTTCCAAATATGGCTCACTTATATTTAACTGGTTTCCAACAAATCTGGCAGGCGGAAATGTGTCCATATACATCTATCAGCCTTCAAACGAAGCTATTGTTTATGGTCCGTTCAGCACTGTTGATGATGGAAATGCAGAATTAAATCTTGCAAAGAAATTGATTACCAAGAATCTTGTGGTAGATGATAGCCTTTCTGTTGCTGGTATTGATTCTGTTGCTGCCTCTGGTGTCCTTAATCGCAAAAAATCTTCATTCCCAAAATAAGAGGTCAAATAAAGTAGAATTTGAAAGATATGGCATATGTCCATCGTTTTCGTGTCTGGTTGTGTGTTTTGAGCTGCTATAGCATTTAATTATATCACAAACTTTTAATACTTTATGAGGCTCTCCAAATGACCGAGGACGTCTATGTATTGCGGCCATAGGTTTTCAAGACCAAAATCAAGGTTAAGAGGACACGGATTGGTAAATTTGGAGTTAGGGTTGTAATTAACAACATTGATGCACATGTAAACAACAACAGCCAAATAGGCTCAAAATGATCAATACATTTGATTTCAGAATGCCTTTGTTGCAATTTAGACCGATAAAGACCATCTGGTTGGATTTAGGGTTTAATGCATGTGATTCCATCAAGCTAAAGCTCTTGACCACATAAAGGAGGGATTCTTTACCTCCTCAATGCTGTCTTCAATGAATATGTTTCAAACAGAAGATAACTGCATCAACTAACTTTTTAACTGAACCATCTGCTTGTTAGGTTGAAGTGTGTTATACGGGACGCATCGCCCTAGCCAATAATTTGATTTTGAATCTCAATTCAACAGGGCCATGCGCACAAATCTTGGATAGTTGCTGCTTTTTTCTTATCAAGTTCCCAAGATTCTTGGCTAGATTCTTGTTGCTGCCACTAATTCCTTTGCGCAATGCAACGATGATCCCTCATTCAAGTTATATGATGCAATTAATGGCAGTAAACGCTCGGAGCTGCTTCCATCATATAGCGACACACTTAAAAATGTCGTCAAAAACTGGGGATAACTATAAGGAGAACCCCGATCAGGATGGCTAGGGTTATAATCTAATATCCTTTATGTCGTAATAACCAGAGTTATGCAAAGGGACACTTGGTTTGGTTGGGTTTAGGGGGTAGTTTTTAGGCGGCTGTTTATTTTATAATTCGAGCGAGCCAGGGTTTGACTGATCACTATGCTTTAGGTCGGGATCAGACCCTGGTTTTTGCAAAGAGCTATCAATTGACCGCGAGCTAGCAGCTTATTAAGCATAAATCAACAGATTTTATTGGGTTTAGTAATTCAATCCAAAACGGAAATACTCAAGAGGAGCTAATTAGCGGGTGTGTGCTGTGTAACTAAAACACTAAACACAAGATCGGCTATTGCAAATGTGTAAGCTAATTTGACTCGAGTGGATAAATTGGAGCTTTAAATGAATTAAAAGTGTGCAAGAACGAATGAAGTTCTCAAAAATACGAGAAAATAACCGATAGCCGATCGTTACTTTCCGGAATCTCATGACAAATGCGTGGTCGCCATAAGCATAGAATTGTAGGCCCCTTAATTGTAATATTAAAATTTAAAATCTGTAAAATGTAAGCAGATTCGGGAAAGTTTAAATGTTCGATTTGCACGTGATCTGCGGAGTACATCAGCGCCAATAGCCTTCATTTTAATATCACTAATTAAAAACTGCATTTTACATCTCAGGCCGCTTTTACTGCACGGAAACGATGAAGATACTTACCAATTTTGCACTCATATATGTTGGATTACTTGCTCATACGGTGTCAACCCAAAAACTAGGCATTAGAGATCTTTTCCTGTTCATAGGAGACGATTTTACCCCGGAAGTATTTGAGGAACAAAATCGAGTAGCTGCAAATGAAGCCATTAAGATCATATTTTCGATTTCTAGAAAAAATCCACGCAATAAAGAATATGCCATTAGCTCAGGGGTCTACGATAAGATTATATACACAATTATACAAAGCTCTAACTTTGAGCCATCTGATCTTTATAAGAAGGTAAAAGATCTGAAACCTTTGCCATATGATACTAACCTAAAAGTCTTTGGAGATCAGCAAAAGTCTGTCGTTTTTTATTGTGGACCTACAGTACATGCAATATTGTGTGAAATTTTCAAGGTCGCCTCTCCTAATCCCAAGTATAAATATTTATGGAAAGTCCTTGTTTACAACAGTGGCGATAGGTTAGAGCATCATCCAGAATACCATGTTGGTCCAAAGATAAAATATTCACCAGTGGTCATATAGGAAGGTCCTCCCTTTCTTATAAACCAACGCTGGATTGGGGCCGCATTGAGTTTTGGTCGACATAAAAAGCTTATCAAGAGCTTCTATCCCAGACTTTTGGGCGATTTTGATCGGCCCAATGAAATGTATGACGTTTTTATTGATTCAAAAAGAACCGGAACATGTTCCTTTTCATCTTATTACGCATATTTTACTTTTAAGCTCGGTGAGAGTCAATATAAAAAAATCTTTTCAGCTGCATCTTTAAGTGGTCTGCAGTATGTTTTATCTCAAGAATTCTCTGGTTTTGCATCGGAAAAATATCGCTACAAGTATTTAGTTTGTTTGCCTCCTCAAACTTGCCATTTTTATTTGTGTTCGCTGAAAAAGTCTTCCACACTATTATTCAAGTACCTCTGTCAAAACCAGGAGATTTATATATTTTTACCTTTCTCAAGGCCACGTGTAAAGATGATCATTTGAACATTGAAGTCCATCATCGAGAAGTTGACCGTGCCCTGGCCTATTGGCTCGTTTTTTAAGATACTATGACATGGATATAGAATACGTTTCCTTGTACAATAGTGTCCCTTTTCAATTTACTGAGATTGAATCGGTTATTTTGCGAAAGATGCTCCAGGTTAAATAGCGTGATCTCGAATATCTTGTGACAAAAGCTTATCAACTTCAATTTAGAGGGAAGCTTGATAATATATTGAATGGCTATCTTTTGAATGTGACAAAAAATAGTTAATTATAAGAAAACTTGACAGATCGAAATCAAAGTTCACCTGATGCTCTGGTAAGATCAATATTTGAGGCCAATTTCTCTTTGCTGAATAACGGCAGACATCGGCCCCGATCACAATGATACCCATTTGATAAAAGGTTGTCGAAGAATTATTGGAAATATCCTCAATAAAGTCTGGAGGGAACGCCGATAATGCAGTTATTTGCTTTGTTCAGAAGATGGGCGAATTATTGATGCATCCGCACATCCTGAGCTAGCTGATTGTAGCAGAAATCAAATGTGCTTGTGTTGATTGCGCTAGATTTTATCTTTTCAGTAATCCCGAATACAAGTAATTAACTACTTGGTGAATGAAGTGAAAAGTAGGGCGACCTGGTAATTAACTTTCAGAGTTTAATGGGTGATTTGAAGAATTATTAAATTTAATATTTCGATTCGATGCAAAATTTTTGATGCAAAACAGAGTATAAAATGCATGCAGCTTTTTCACCAAACTTCTCGCATCAATGAACATTCAAAAGATTCTACTTCTCGTAACTCTGATCGCCTTTTTTTCTCTTCCTTCAGTGGAGACTACAAATAGAGGAAGAAATAAAAATAAAACTGAAGAAGCCAAGTTTGAAGTAAAAAAACAGTTTATCAATTCAGGTGTCAAACAAGATGAAAAGCTTCTTCCGAGTATAAAGGAAATGATATTTAGCATCCGGTATCCGTTTTTCTTAATGGCTAAGACGTGGATTTTATTATGCACCCTCTATTTGGTTTTGTTTAACCCATTCATTTATAAGAAGCTCTTGACACCAGCTATTRATYATCTCTCTGAACATGTGCGCCAGTTTAAAAACGGTACATGGCTTCAACAATTCTATAAAGCATATACTTCAATAATTACTCGGGAAATGTATCCTTTTTTTAGCGCGTTCTGTGGAGTTGTCTCGGTCTCCCTAGCTCTTCTTCTGCCCCTAAAGCCAAAAGACTCAGTTGCCCCTGTTTCTGCAGCAAAATATACATTTTCGGAATTTACATTCAAAATTTCTCGTCTAATCAACTTTTGGTTGTCCTATTTGGATTTTTGGCATATTTTTGAGCTCGCTGCTGAGAAGTGGTTGACAATTTTGACACCCTTTTTTGGTGATCAAGCTATCGAGAATATCACTTTGAAACCCTTGATGTCGATCTCTAATCTTTTTTATTCTGCGCTTGCCCTGCTAGTTTTTTATAAAAATAATGATTTTCCCAAGCTATCTTGGTTTATAAGTGAAATAAGAAGCCATTCAAAGCCAGAAAATACGATAGGTATTTTCGATCAATTAGTTACATTCTTCCATTTCGTCTTTTTGGTGATTCACCTTGTTTTCGATATTGGATTCATTTTAGTTTTTGAGTTGGGATTGTCCCTAAACTTTGTTTCCGAAACGATTTTTAGTATCCTTTTTCTTTTTGGTCTATTTATTCTCTTCTAAAGCATAAGAGATGATTTCAGAATCATTTTCTAATTTGATAAGATGGATGTTCCCTAAGCGAAATGTGAAGTAGGTGAAAAAGTGCAGTCGAAAAGTCCCATCCCAAAAGAATAAATTAAAGCTTTTAAAAGCGTCAAGTGATAATCGCATACCAAGCATTTCCCATTGTGGAATAGCTAGTTTAGGGCTACCAGGATCGCACAGCCCCATTTTAGTGAGGCGAAGCATCCATGGCCATGCACAGGCATCGTATAATCGCTCCCAATTCCAGTATTCCAGGCATTAACCAACCCTTGCACACAGCTTTAAAAGACTTTTTCATTGCATGTGAAGGATATTTTCTCGCTAACTCATCTGAATCTTCCACGCTCAAACATCTGTTTGACACATTTACAGAGGGCTGTCGTATCTTCATGGCATCGAATCCCATGGCATCGAATCCTATGTCATCATATGAATCTGAATGATATGAGATCAAAGTGTTGCAAAAACGGCTCAAACAAAATTTCCGAAAAGTAGCGAAAAGATATCCGTTTGAGGGATCGAATAAAAGGGTAGTTGAATTTTATTTAGTTCCGCTCAAAAATAAGTAGATTATCAGGCCACGATGTGCTTGATTAGCGAAAAAACTTTTCTTTTGGTGAGAAAATTCAGAAAATTTATCAAAACAAATGATGGGTGTATTCTTTTTCCTTAGTTTGCCACAGGCTCGCAATGTCTTTCTACGGGAGTTGTGATTCACAAAGCGGAAGTGAAGAAAAATTCTGTACACTTGATTTGTGAGATATCTTTTTAGCGCTATACCTTTGTAATCTTGAAATTGGCGACACTGAAACCCGGATTGCTTAAAGTCTTTGAGGCCACCGGGATCAGGATCGTGTGTATTGAGGTGGCCTCACGTGTTATATAGCACAAACTTCTCTAACCCCAGGTAATAAAAGCATTAAAATGGGCTTGGTCCTTCATAAAGGGGAACGAACCTCCTTCAACAAGGCCCTAGTACAAGATGGCATGTGGCGTATGCATTGCAACGCACAGGGTTTCCCCTCCATTTCCCTAACCCTAATGCAGGACTCGCGGCCATGTGTAACGCGCTTCAGTCCAATTTAATAATTTATAGCAATTTGGAGAAGAAGAAACTTTGTTGCTGCCTACTCAAAATTGACTGCCATTTTGAGCATTTGCTACCATCACAGCACAGCAATTAAAGCGATACATGTTCCATACATCTATCAAATTTTATAAAATGTTCTTGTTCAAATGATTAGTAGGAGGGGGCGGGTTTGGCATTACATGTGGATGCGAAGCAGAAAAGTTCTTGATTGGGTTTAATGTTACCGTTCCTGTTGATCTCGGTGTTTCCGACCATGCAGAATAAATTTGGAAGCTGTTAAAGAAAGATGAGCCAAAATGTCAATTTTCAAACACACAAGGGGATGATTTCCAACAACAAAGGCTTGATGCCAATATAGAATCTCGGCTTCTTAAATCGAAGCACAAGGTGGTAGTTACATATATTCTGCACTTGATGCTGCCATCAAGCATTTCCAAATCAATCTGGAATAGCGCGATCGAGCTCCGGAAAGTGGCAAATAAATTGCCTTAATTTCCCAGCTGTTAAATATAAAGAGTTTAAGCACAAAACGAAGCTTTAAAGCTGCGCTTTAAGCCCTGAATTAATCCGGGTGGTCTAAGGCACCTTTTCTTTTTGCAAGGAAACTGAATTTCAGAAAAACTTTCAAATCATCAAAGCTGGAAACGCCACAATTTTCACCACAAAAATGAAGGGAAAATCACGGAAAAGGGGCATCAGTTCAAGCGTGCATCTCGGTGCACATAGGAAAATCGAGTCAAATTCAGGCACTTTCTTATAAAAAGTTTGCATCCTTTTTTGTTCCTATTTCAAAGGTAATCTCACGGATAAGCAGAAATACTCACACTAATTTGAAATAAACGCGGGTTTCATTCCATCGTGTGGCTGTCATTTATTAAGATACCCAAATATACAAGCATCATATTTGGGTCGATGATGCAGGCTAAACCAAARCTAGGTGTACTAGCTGATGCTATCCTATCTTCAGCATCCAGCTTTCATTGAGGTACCTGGTCGTAAGATCCGTGCCCGCACCAAATGGGCGAAAAAGAAACAGGTGAGAAAAGAGACAAAATATGTGGAATAGAAGTGAATATCGTGGTTCTCGAAGGCGCCATTGCTAATTTCGGAATCCAGACGCCGGTTCCGTGCAGGTTAGCGCGACGCTGAAAAATATAAAATTTTACATTCGACACATGCAATGCAAGAAACGTCAACTTTTATCCAATTTTGTAGAAATTCATCGATCTTCTTTCCCAGATCTTTAGACGTGAATCTAATATTCTCAACTCCCTAACGCCAAGGAAATTGTTTGATCACCCTTTTGATCGCATATTCTGAAGGAACCCGGGCATTTCCTTTGCACCAAAGACGAGAAATTCACGCTTCACCACCTAGCCATACCCGCCTAGCTTTCTTTTCCTTCCCAAGTTTTGCATTCCGATTTTGTTCCATCAGA
>NW_013546681.1:0-10117 GCF_000760515.2 Mitosporidium daphniae
AAAACCGAATTTCTGAAGGCCATGCAATCCCGCGGTGGCACGGGATTGATTTTTTCTGCAAATAAAAGAAAAAGCCACAAATTAGAGGCATCTTCAGACAATAGCCCCAACATGTGGCCAAGAATTTCGCAAACAAAGCCCAACGGGAAAGTGGTTACAATTTTGGCAAGATGATGCAGGGTGCTTGGGTTTAGTATCAAAGAGGACATGATGGACCTTATAAGGCTCAAGGAAAGTTGGTCGTCTAGCGTGAGATTGCTAAAGAAAGAAATATTTACTTCCTTGGTAATAATTCTAGGTTCTGAAAACACAGCTTTACAAAGCCCAACGCCAAAAGATGTCGATATCAAATGGAAAAGTTCCCAAAATTTGCCACTCGACATATGAGAAAGGGAATCAAGGAAGGATTTCTCGTCATCTCCTATAACGCCAGCATTTAAGCCGCCTTCTTTTAAGGCCTGTGGATGTATCACTAGCACGTTGGCAGAAATAGTGGAATTTGAAAAAACAAGTTCCACGTCAACGATAACTTTAGCGGTTTCAAGAACATAAACATTTCGGAAAAAGCTGTAAACGATATCAGGATTTTGGGAGATCCTAACATACTTTCTAAAAGAGGTAATTTAAAATGCCATGTTACCTAAAAACAGGAGATGAATGAACATTGAATGGCCGCAGATTATCATCGCAATATATGGCCAGGAAATAAGTAAATAAATTTGTCCAAGTAATTTCGGTAAGCTCGGAAGAAAGTCGCTCCAAAACCACTATCCATTGATCGAACCGCCTATCAGAAAAATTGAAATAGATATCGCAAATCAGAAAGAGGACAAAGTTATGGTTGTTTGCTTGCTTAAAGCAAAAAAAACCACAGTTTCCCGGTCTCGGCGTTGGCTTAAAGTGATTAATGAGAAGAGCATAGATATCGATTCTTTTGACGGGCTTTCTGGACAGCTTTATGTCTTGGAAAAAAAGAGATAAAATAACGGATATCTCAGAATCCGCAGGTTTGGTAAATTTTATGGCCTCGAGACTATTTCTTGGTAGGGACGATGAAAAGTCCTGCCGATAAAAGAAGCATACTTTGGCTATTTGCTGAGGAGACAATGACTGAAAGTTAGCAAATCAATATGATTCACCTGCAAAGAGGTGAGGTCATCTGATATGCCAATGCTAGATAAATATTTTTGCACGAGTTCCTACACGTTAGCCAAATTAATTTGGTACGCTTTGTCCATGGTAAAGATCCCACAACACCTCGACGGCCAACAGAGGATACGATATTTTCAGAATCTCGCCAACGAAGATAGAAATTTCACAATGGCTTGAAAAGCAGAAAATGTCAATATGTTTGCAGGCGAGCTCCCAAAATTCGGTCTATCGTTAAAGAAGTCAATTTACTTTGAAACTGGTCGAAGGATAAACAAACTCGCTTTTCAAAATAAAAGTTGATGCCGGTATTTTAACTTGATACTTTTTATAAATGGCAAATAAAGGAGCTATTAAGGAATGCATGTCTCTAAGCGAAAGGTTACCATCCATATTTGTACCTTTGGACGGTTTTGTTTGCATTGGAGGAGAGCACTATTTGGGTGAGTATGCTCCGAAAGACAAAGGCACAGGGAAAAGCATTGTCAAAAGTTTCAAATAAATATATCGCCGCAAGCACAAAGTCCTACGAGGGAAAAAAGAAAACTAAACATAAGTGCCCTACTTTAGTAACACAAATTGTGGAGTTGATCCTGTACATAATATACATCAGGTGCTTTTCAATGTTTTCTGGCAAAAGCGAAAATATGTGCATGCACCACAGTGAAAATTGATCCAAAAGCATCAATAGCCTCTCGCCGCTAACAAAAGAGTCCAACTTAAATCTAGCCGATTTGAAAAGATATGAGGGAAACGCCTCTTTTTTCAATAATCTGCAAACTAGTCCCAATAAGCCGGAATCTTTTACCTTCAAGTTGCAGGTCAAATACGGCATTGAAAATTTCCGATACAAAGGGAGAGCCTTTGTATAAATAGACATTTTGAGCCATCTCTTTCAAAGTACAAAGTAGCTTACAGGTCAGCGCATTTTGGCCCGCAAAAGCAGACCCAGAGGGCATCAATAGGGTATATTTGAACAGAGAAATTGGGTCACACATCTCATTATGCTGATTGCCGTTTATCTGCTCAGCATGCGCAAAGATTTCACCCTTGTAAATAAGAGAAATGTAGTCGAGGAATTTAGAGCAGGAATTTAAAAGGTCCGCGTGAATCAAATTTGACGTTGGATGAGTTTCAAAGAAAGAACGGAAGAATTCCTCAACAATCGAATGCAGCAAGTCTCCTTCATGTTGGCGGGGTGAGTGGGTACCATTCATTAATGGAATTTAAAGTCCAAATTTTTAAACTTTTTACCAGTCCACAACAAATGGTAAGCAAGCCCATTCATTGATGATGCCTTTTTCTGCTAGAGCGTCGATATTTTGTCCCGCAGCATGAATCGCAAGCTGAAGGTTTCGGATGCCGAAAAGGAAAGGGATTACGGGTATGTCTATTCCGTGTCCGGTCCAGGTAAATCGAGCAGCATTTGATTCGTAGTTATCATTGCCGAAAAGATGAACGGCACTGCCATGTATGAGCTGGTGAGGGTGGGCCATTTAGAATTGGTTGGCGAGGTAATTAGAATCGATGGCGATAAGGCAACGATTCAAGTTTATGAAGAGACATGTACACTTAATCTACATGATGTTTAGCTGGCCTCACCATTGGAGACCCCGTTTTACGAACTGGGAAGCCGCTTTCTGTGGAACTTGGGCCAGGTATGTGAGCGCATCTTTTTCTTAGGGCTGTGCTCCAATATTTTCGACGGCATTCAGCGCCCACTTAAGACCATTCAAGATATCTCCAAAACCATCTACATCCCTCGTGGTATTAGAACTGATGCTCTTGATCATTCTCGCGAATGGGAATTCATACCATCCCCTGATGTTCAGGTGGGAGATCGCATTACGGGCGGAGATGTCTTTGGAACTGTGATTGAAAATACGCTTGTCATCCATCAAATCATGCTTTCGCCTCGAGACTATGGAACGATCACATTTCTTGCTCCTTCTGGAACATACACCCTGTCTGATATTGTTCTAGAAACAGAGTTTAATGGCCGCACAACTCAACATACCATGATGCATCTATGGCCCGTTAGAACACCTCGTCCAGTTTCTGAAAAGCTTTCTGCAAACTATCCCTTGCTTACTGGACAGAGGGTTCTCGATGCTCTTTTCCCGTGTGTGCAGGGAGGAACCACGGCAATTCCAGGCGCATTTGGATGCGGAAAAACCGTCATCTCCCAAAGTCTTTCAAAATATTCGAATTCCGACCTTATCGTGTATGTGGGTTGTGGCGAAAGAGGAAATGAAATGGCAGAGGTTTTGATGGATTTCCCAGAGGTACCTTTTTGACGGCAGCATTTATTTTAGCTGACAATAACAAAGAACGGACAAGAGGTGTCTATCATGAATCGAACAACGCTCGTCGCCAACACTTCAAATATGCCCGTTGCTGCCCGTGAAGCTTCAATTTACACCGGTACATGATGGGGCTAAATCTGACCTCTCCTAGGAATCACACTTTCGGAATATTTTAGAGACCAAGGCAAAAATGTTGCCATGATGGCCGATTCAACCTCTCGATGGGCCGAAGCTTTAAGAGAAATATCTGGACGTCTTGCCGAAATGCCAGCAGGTAGACCGGTGGTAGTTCCAATTTAAGATAGTGGATATCCTGCATATCTTGGCGCTCGGCTCGCTTCTTTCTACGAACGAGCAGGCAGGGTCTCATGCATCGGCAATCCCCAGCGCGAAGGAAGTGTATCCATTGTGGGGGCGTAAGAAATTCGATTGCTTACGCTCTAGCGTTTCTCCTCCTGGCGGTGATTTTTCCGATCCAGTTACATCTGCCACTTTGGGGATCGTTCAAGTATTTTGGGGGCTTGATAAGAAGCTTGCCCAGCGCAAACACTTTCCCTCTGTCAATTGGTCGCTTTCATACTCAAAGTATATGAGAGCTTTGGAGCCATTTTATGACGCAGAGTTTCCAGATTTCATTGCTCTTCGCACCCGCTGCAAGGAAATTCTTCAAATGGAAGAGGATCTTTCGGAGATCGTACAGCTTGTTGGAAAAAGCGCCCTCTCCGAGCCCGACAAAATTACGCTCGATATCGCCAAGATTTTGAAGGACGACTTTTTGCAGCAAAATGGCTATTCGTCTTATGATCGCTATTGTCCATTCTATAAAACAGTTGGTATGCTCCAGAATGTGATATTTTTTTACGAGCAAGCAACGACCAGTGTTGCCGCTTCAAGTTCTGCTATAACGTGGTCCAAAATCAGAGAAAAGATGCCCGATTTGTTGCACAAGCTATCTTCCATGAAATTCGAGGTAATTCCATTTCATTTTCATTTTAGGATCCTGTGGACGGACAGGATGCGATCCAGGAACGCTATCTCAAGCTCTATAAAGAAATTGAGGATAGATTTCGCCTCTTTTTGGACTAACGTATCAATAAATAAATCTGCCTAATTTTATTCCAACCCTAACTTTATTGTTGCAGCCACATGTTGGTGGTGTTTTGATTGGTAAATTTGCGGTGGCTTGCTTATTCATCGCGATGCCAGTGTATTTTACCCGGCGAAATGGCAGCCATAAAAATGCTGGCGTTGAAAGAAAATATTTTATTCAGTATCCTCAATCATCTGCATCATCTGGGAGCTCTGATGGCTTCATAAGACCGGGAATTTTCATGGCCGTTTCAAGCTCAACCTTCTTTTTGCGCTCTTGCTCTAACTCTAGCTCCTCATGGAACATCTCTGCATTTTCTCCGGAAACCTCACGAAGCTGTATCAAAAAGTCCCTAATGTGTGCCATAAGCAATTCGTGGTCTCGAAACAAGTCAAAAAGCCCACGCACAAAAATGGAGATTTGAGTTCTACAAGCATAAAAGCAAATCAATTACGAAATCAGATGGGGGAACGCCCTTGCTAGAAGCGATTTTGTATGTTCCTCAAGTGCCGATTTGCAGGCGCCCGGAACGGCGGCTCCCACATTCAAAGGGGGCGAGACAGCATCAATTAGCAATGGGAATTTGATTCTGTCTGCAGCGGCGAGCCCATAAATATGGGCCAAGATGGCACATTGCAGGTTAATTCCGGACTTGTGATCATTATCTGTGAGCACAAAAAATACGTCTCCCAGCAGCGGCAACAGGTGATTTCTATAAAATACGTTTGAAACCTAGCAATTAGCAACGAATGGGGCATTGAAACCTCCGGATCGGATTGGGAAAAGTTTTCTAGAATTTCAAGACATATTTGAAGGCCGGTGTCCGAGATATCGCGCACATTGTGTTTGAACGACCATACAATGAAATCGATGATAAGCTTAAACTGCGCAGGCGAAAGCTTCAATAGAGCTGGTCACCGTAAAAACATAAAGCGCATACCTTGAAAGCATTTGGAGTTGACGGCTTTGATGAGGGAAAGAAGACCTAGTCGGTGCTCCGGGTATTCAGAAAAATTCTTCGTGATCATGGTCAGTGTGGATTCAAACACAGAATCAAGGATAGCAGGAACCATATCGCCAATGAAGGTGCCCAGCTTGTCAACCACAGAAGCCGTCACAAGAAGAACTTCGGATTCGCGAGCGGACTCCGTGTTGGACTTGTAATCCAAAAGGATGGTCTCAAACAGCGCCGGGGTGAAGCTCTCCGAAAGCATCTTTAAATCATCGGCATGTTCAACGTATGTGTTAACCAGACGCAATATATCCTTTTTTACGGACCGCATACCCCGAATGACTGGGGTTTTCGTTGCGACAATTCCTAAAAATAACAAATTTAACCGGCACTACCCTTTGTAGCGACAGCGTCGGAAATTATAATGCTGACGGATCGATATAGGGCCATCATGTCCATAAAAAGACGGGCCAGCTGGTTGATAAACGAGCATCCAACGGAGGAGCAAGCAGCAGCATTGGTCTTCAGCACATTACAAAGGTGCTTGGTGGTCTCCGGAACGTGAAGAGCTTCAGGCGAATTCTTAATGTTGACAATCAGGGAGTCCCACTAGTGGTGATGAAAACATTTTCAAAAACCATTTGGTTTGGCAGAGCCATTAGTTTTTCAACAAGACGGATTCTGGCCTCCGATTCTGGACTGGACGAAATCATATACCCAATTGCTTCGTAAAATGTATGGATCTGTTGGGGCTGAAGATCAGCAGCGGTCGACCCAAGGTTTGATATTATCTCCTCAATAAAAGGCACATGTTCCCCAGCTTGAAGCAAAATAAAGTGCCGATGGCACTTTTTTGATATTTTTATAAACGTGTCGCAAGCCATGTCCTGAACGCCTAAACGGTTGAATCAAAATCACGCAGCCATACCTTCGTGTCGTTCGTGCATGAACTCAAATAGCTTGTTTACGACGGTCTTTAAAAACTTCCAATGGGCTTTGAGAAAGCGAGGATATTGCCCCACAATATACATGATATTGGAGGCAACAACGGCCTTGTTGTCTTTTCCCTTTTTGATTTCACACAGTCCAAGCAAATCTCTAATGACGGTCACCAGAAACCGCTTCTCAGATTCCTCATTCATGGCCCCGCTTATGGACCCTATTGCCCAACAAAGCTTGTTCAAGTTATTCCAGCTCCACTCACTCGGATCAAACTATTAAATTTTTAGCAAAAAATGCCCTAACTTGGCGAGCGAGCTTGTCGGTCATAATATTCTCTGTATCGTCATAATCGAGATGTGTCAGTAATACCAGGCATTCTCGCATACTTTTATACAGAGTGATGGTATCGGTTTCTTTGATAAATTCGCGAACAATTTCTCCATTCTCATCTTCGACAACGAGAACCTACACAGCTTAGAATGCAAAAAAACCTCCTCAGGCTTGACCATTTTGCTTATCATAACGTGTCTTAATGAGGATAGAATGCGAGCATATGTAGCCCTTCTAGAGTTTGCTCCAATGATAGAGCCAAGTAACAATGGAGATTGTACAAAGTCGATTGGAACCTCATTATAAAGGTCCAACACAAGCTTGTTCCAATATTCCAGGCAGATTTTAAAGACCTCTCGATCTTCAATCAGAGAAATCTTCAATAAATAATTGTGAACCAGCTTTAAAAGCTCTGGAGAGGCCCGTTGTTCAATGGTCTACAAATATGAATGCTAAAAAAATAAACCTTCAAGTGTGAACCCAAAATCGACGTCATAAAAAGAGACATGTTTTGGATAAATTTTTGTTCATGGTCATTGGAGTCTGCATATTTCTTGACAAGATCAAGATCGTCAGAATAAGGCACGATCTGATTTATTGCGCTCATCACGGACTGAAAAATGTGGAAAAACTTTTCATCAAATTCAGGCTCCACTATCAAGGCGCCAATTTCTGTAAAGCACGCAATCGTTACATTTCTAAAGTAATTTGTAGGAAGAAATCGGTGGCGCAGATTGTCCACAATGTTTGTCTCAAAAATATAGCCAAGAGGAATCCATTTGAGAAAGCGAAGCAATGCCTCCAAGGTAGCCATCAGCAATGAAGGCTTTTGGCATTTCTGTAGGATTTCGGAGCACAATTGAAATATTTCGGCAAATTCTTGATTCAGCTGATTTTTCAAGTTCCTAGCACGAACGGTGGTCATTTGTTCAGCCGAAAAATCAAAGACCTCCTCGCTAATGCGTTAGTGAATGGGGCCAAGTAACCTCAGTAGCTTCAAGATGATCATGTTGTTTTCACAAAGGGACATGTTGGATCTGCTGGCCCCAATAATCTCCGTGATAAAAGTAGGCCATTTTTTGGGCCAATCTTGCTTCAGGATTTGCACCAAAAGTAGATTTAACTTTGATAGGAAAAGACGCTCGGCCTTTAACGAGTCTTCGGTTGATGAATTTTTAATAATGGTGGCAATGATGTAATTTTTTATGCCTAATGATAAATGGAGTGGAGGCGGTACCGTCGCATTGTTCTCTGGGCAAAACATTCCATCTTGCCTTGATAAGTTTTTCAAGAATCTGCAAAGCAAGGTACTATTAAAAGTGGTAATAAAAGGTCCCCATACTTTGGTTTGAATATTCGTCGAAGTTTCAAGAATCAAATCGACTCTCTGCCAGGCATCAGGATGATCTTGAAACTGGGTTGCTATGCATTGAGCATTTTGTCGCTATAATAAATGCCGAAATGTTACTTCTGCTCCGGTTCCGTGGAATAGTGAATACACGACTTGATCAAGAAGAGAAACGTCTAAAGGCTCTTGGAAATTGAGAATTCTCTCCATGGGAATTTTAATAAGAACTTAAAATGCAATTGCAATCTTTAAATTTAATTGAACATTGTCTTGTCTTGTAAACAAAGTTAATGACTTTAATGATTACCACGGCCACCTGTGGAGTAAAAACAATTGTGCTTGAAATTTGGATCCAATTTTTCAAAACTTTGGTATTGCAGCAAATATGAAGATAAATTGGTGTAAAATTTCTCATCCAGGTCAATTAATTGAATCGAATAATACACATCATCTTTCTCAAAGTACTTCCACACATTGAGGGAGTGAGTGGGGAAATTGGTGGATCGTACGATATTGATCAGCAAAGAGCAGTCTCTCAATGTCCTAAAGATCAGAAAAGCAGCCATTCTATCTTCCTTTGATGGATCTGTGGAGCGGCTTTCCTTGGTAAAAATATTTAAATAAGAATCTTTTAGCCGCGTCAAGTCCAAATCATGGCCCACTTGCATAGAGGTAGGATTTCCAAAAATACAACACAGCTTGTCTATTGAGCCTTGTATAAACTCCAAAATGCGAGAATGCAAAATAATGTCCGCTATAAGGTCAAAATTGACATCTTGTGCTGAAAAATGAACTTTCAAACGCAAGTTTTTTGATGCCGCTAAAGCAGAGGAAACCCCTGCACGTGACGAGGCACTAAACAAATTTAACGGGCATTGATCGCTCCTTCCCTTTAAAAATTGAATAATACAAGAGGAACACCAGCCAATCGATCCGTATTTTATAGGCTCAGGACATTTGGGCTAATTTAAACGTAAATTCGAATGACATTCTTACTTTGAGCTCGATACACATGTCTTCATACAGCAACGAGTCAGGCAGAAAATACATAAACGAAGAAGGCTTCTTACATGCCAACGGATGTTGAGTAAAAAGCAGGTCCAAGACTTGATCGTGAATTTTATCAACATATATGGCTTTCGGGGAAAAAAAAGCAATATCATTGGCAGGAAAAAGATACGAAGACAAAAAGGATCGGTATATAAGAGGTGGAAAAATCACGTTATCGCAAACAAATTTTGGTACCCGAAGAACTAGATCACATAAGCTAGCATTTTTATAATCTTTTTCATCGGCCGTTGCGGATGTTTTGACATATCGAAAGAGCATGTTTCGCCGACCTTCACCGACCAACGTCCACATTCGCCATTAAAAATAAATTTACATTTGCCACTAGATTTTAATAATCACCTAATGTAAGGCTTAATTACCTTTAATGCTCCAACCCACTTGCTATTCATCCGTTGCTAAATACTAATATTATAGGATGGCAGAATCGGAACTTGATTTAAGATCTCTCCAACCAAATATTTCTAATCATAAAGGCTCAAATTTCTCCGTCAGCGTCACGGATGCTAATGACGATCTTTCTTCAGCTTCAGACGATTCTTCCTCTGATGTAGAGTGTGCTGATAATTGTGAACACGGGGAGCATACCAACTCTCATGACGCAGCGAGAGGCCAATCTTATTCGAGGAACGAGCGAAAAGCTAGAAAGCTAATTCTTAAACTTGGTCTTGTTCACGTTCCAGAAATCACAAGGGTTACACTTTGCCGATCAAAGAATACGGTGTTTGTTATCAGCAAACCAGAAGTCTACAAGAATCCGACCACAAATTCCTTTGTCGTCTTTGGAGAGGCAAAGGTAGAGGACCTTGGTATGGCTGCACAGGCTCAGGCAGCACGCCGTTACCAAGAACAGCAGGAGGCAATGATGAAAGATTTTCCCGTCCAATCTGCATCGGCTTTAAAGCAAATTGAAGGAGTGCAGGAGGTTGATA
>NW_013546680.1:0-9867 GCF_000760515.2 Mitosporidium daphniae
TGTTTTAATTTCCGGTACATTGATCATAAGCTCGGTGAGCATTCTCGGGTACTTTATATTACTTGTGGCATCTGGAGTCGTCAAGAGGCAACGAATACAATATCTCGTAAAAGAGGGAATTATAACCCTAAATGACGGCACCAATCAGGAGAGCAACTCTAGTTCTGCTGAGCAGAATACAAATAAATGAGCATCATATTTAGTTATTTGGCTCTCAAACTCGCCCGCAATCTATAGCAAACGGATGTCTCCCGCCTTCAAGGGGTGGGAGGCACGATTTCCCGTGAATGCGGCTCTCATGGCCTCCACATATCATTGCATTCAAATAGTTTATTTGAAATTTTGTAAAACCGATTAATTCAATTTTCAGGCGATAGGCTAGTTCTGATTGTTACCAAAACACGATTCTCCTGTGTACACAACATAAAGGAATCCATCCTCGTCCTTGTGCTCATCATACAGATTCGAAAATATGGCCGAGGCAGCAGGCACCTGTCCATTCAGGTAGATAAAGAGTGCTTGGTCATTGGAAAGCTGGATGCGTTTCCTAATTAGAAATAGAAACTGGGCAACCGTCAGCTCTTTAGGGACAAGATACTTTGTCTTGTCAATTTCGGGGACAGATGAGTGCGGTGCCCTTTCAAGAATGACCGGCACCTTTGTGGGGTTGCATTTTGAGATCGTTTCAAACTGCTCCTGTCTGACGCCTAAAAATTAGCAAAGCTATCATCATACTCAGGTGTTGGCTTTTAAAGGGTGTAACTGAAGCTATCTGTTCAGCCGATGCAGAGGCCTCCGTCGAAGAAAGCGACTTGGATTTCATGGTTGAGGATATCGAAAATATTCCCATAAAAATTAACGATGCTTTTGGGAAATATGTACTTTTTCGAATCAGGATTGGTTCCAAAATATCAATCAATGGGGGTTTTACACCAATCACAGGGGAAGTTCAAAAATGGAGCCCATCCAATAGCCAAAGCTAAGCATAAAATTTCGGTCTCGATTTAATTTTATTACTTTTTATTTGCTATTGGCCGATTTCTTTTTTCTCGTCGTTGCAATATGATCCAGCAATATTTTTCGGCCATTCCGCTGATCGAAAATATGACGCCTGCAATTTTGGCCTCTTTTTTGTCGTTTTTGGTTTCTTTCCTAAACATAAAGCTCCTACTTTACCAAATGAATGCAGATAAAAAATCAATTAGTTTTCCATACTCTTTGCTCCAATGTTCAATTTTGTATCTCATATCAGAGCAGGACGTGAATTTATCCTTTTTGAATATGATCATTATTTCGATAGTCCTTTTTCCAATATTTTACTTTGATGTCCTCCTTGTATCCATCCCATTTCTTTTTTTCGAGAGGAATGACCTTCATTCATATCAATCGTTTAGACTTCAGAATCCTTCTTTTTTAAAATTCCGTCTCTGCCTTTTAGGCGGCGTATCTGCACTAGTTCTTGTGCCAGCTTTTGACAAGTACATAATTTTATTTACTATTCTGGCGCTCATTTACTTATTGGCTTTTGGGATTCTTATCCCCTCCATTACAAATTCCTTCTCATCAGAACTGATACACACGGTAAAACTGATGGCGATACCTTTTTTTGTCCAATATGATTTTTCCCTTTTGTTAGAAAGTGGAGAGCTGCTGAGATACGCGCCAAATATCGTACGAATATCAGCAAACGACCATTTAATTTACGACAGTGCAGATTGGAAACGAATCCTAAACGCCRTACCTGCCTACATTTCCGTCTACATTAAGCCGGATGATTTTAATGTAAACGAATATCCTTTTGCTTCGCCTTCATCTTCTTCTCCTACTCACCCTTTATACCGATATAAAAGTACGAAGAGGCCGCCGAAAAAAGACATGTTGTCGAATTTTGTTCTTCACTCGCTTAATTCCCAAGTCAGTATTAAAGAGGCTTTACACAAAGAGGCCAATATTTCGCTCTCACAAATGAAATCCTTCTGGATTTCCAATGTTCTTATTCTGAAAGTGGTTCCCTTTTCCGACAATCTTATGAATGTTCTTGCAAATTATCGATCCAACGCTACATGGGTCATGTATGAAGTGTTCTTGAAATCAAAAAAAAAGTCATATGATGATGCTAGAACGGAACATAAACATTTCTACTATAAATTTCATATTCATATGTACTCAAATGGTGCTTCAAAAAAGAAAAAAGTCGATATTGTTTCCTTGGATAAAAAAGACAGATTGATGAACGTTGAACCAAATAAAGGTCCATGTACGTTTAACAAAAACAATGGATTCAATGACCTTACTTCCTATTTTGATGAATCCATCGAAAAAGCTTGGTCCACCACCAAGGGAGAGGGATCCATTGTGGGATTTATGAATTTTTGTCCATTTTCCACTAAAGAGCTCTTGGCCTATAAACCTCCCCAACCGAATGCGAAAATTAGTGACATGCAAAGGATTCATGATAGCGGGCTCCTAGAAGCCACTTCGACTTTTGGAATTAATGGTAGAGCCATTGCTCCAAACGCTCATGTTATCGGTGCCGCAGGTTACACCCCAGCTCAGCCTGGTGGGTTTTCGATTTCTGGTCTTTGTGATTTGTTGGACGATGCTCAGTTCCTTATTGCTCCAAATGGAGATCAATCGATAGGTGCTGATGTTGTCGTCCTTTCTTCCTATGTCCTTCTTTTGGATCCAGATGCTTCTTTTCGCGATTCTCTTCTGGAACTTGAAATTTGGAAGAGAATTGTAAAGGTTTGGGATATTCTCGGCATCATCCCAGTAATGGCTGCTGGCTCCGTGTCAAAAGATAACGATTTTGTTGATATTCTTCGCTCTCTTTCCCGTGTAATTATTGTAGGATCTGTATCTGGTGCAACCGGAAATCCCTCCCTTTTTTCGGCTAGGGGTATGTCTTCATACAACTGGAATGGCCGCATGTTGCCTGATTTTATGGCACCAGGCGAACCGATTGATTTGACAACTGCCGTTGGAAAATATATCGAGCCCGATGAAACGGCCACTTTCGAGCAGGTGATTGGGGAGGGCACATCCTTTTCCGCCTCTTCTGTTGCCTTTACCATTGCACTTATGCGCTCTATTTCTCCGGGGATTTACCTGGAGGATGCGATTGCCATTCTCAATGAAACATCTATTCGTCCCTCTTGTTGGGATCAAATTGAATCCTACAACTCGATGGAGTCTCATTATCTACTGGATGTGATTTCATTTAGGGACCCAAACGGAACCCTGTCATATCCAAATGTATTGTATGGAAGTGGAATAATAGATCCGTTTAAGGCAGTAAAGGCGTCCCGAAACCATGAAAGTTACAAATCAATGCCACGTCAATTTATAGTTAAAGCAACCACCTTGATAGAAGATATAGAGGATTTTATTTTTGGATCCTCAGCCACACCAATATTTAAACCACACGTTTTATTGACCATCATTCTTCCTTTCTTTATTCTTGTGTAATAATAAACCTCACACCATTTAGCAAAATAGTATTTTTCTTGATTAAAACGGACGTGTATGTGTGTAAGCCATAAAAGTTTATAATTTTTGTTAGTAATTTCCAATCACAACAGACCAGTCCTTGAATTGGAGGTCGCCATATTGGATATCATAGATGGTCTTCAACAGCGCCCTTGCAAGTGGCCCAGATTCCTGGCTTGGGTCCATTGGATCAAGCGGAAGAGTAAGAAGCTCATGGGACTCGGTCGCCGGATTTAGCCAAGAGATGCTCTTTATGGGCGAGATAATTGCAGCGGTCCCAGAACCAAACATCTCCCTCATTCGTCCGTCTTTAACTGCCATTGATATTTCGCGCATGTATAGGGGGCGTTCGACAACATAAATCGAGTCTCCTTGACCAAGTATCTTGGGCATCGATTTGACAAGCTCAATGATTGAGCTTCGAGTGATTCCAGGTAGGATAGTGCCATCTAAAATGGGGGTGACTAGCTCTAAGGTTCCTTTCTCCCCATTTACCCAAAAGCAGAACAAATTCATTGTACCAACTTCCATGACCTGCATTTCATCCTTTCCCATCATCCAAAGCACTTGTTGGAAGCCTTCAGTGTTTGCCAATAGCTGAGGAAAAATACCGGGCGCATAGTTGCTGTGAAAATTAGCAAATCAAAATCGATACCCTCCCAGTTTATGATTGCCAGTGCCCCCTGGCCACGCCCTGACAAAATCGGTCTCTGCTTTCAGGGAAACTGCTTTGAAGCCAGTAGAGTAATATGGCCCAACTGGTGAGCATATGGCAAACGCTAGCGCTCTATTTGTGGTTCCCACACCAAGAGTATCTTGAGTACTAATGATGGTAGGCCTTATGTAAAGAGAATATCCACGGCCTTCTGGAATCCAATTTGAATCGAGGAGCACCAGCTTCTTGATAGCTTCAAGCATCTCCATTATGTCAAATTCTGGTAAAGTTATGCGCCTAGCAGAACCGAGGAGCCTCTTCATATTCTCCAATGGACGAAAAAGCCGAATTGTTCTATCTTTCCCCTTATACGCCTTCATTCCCTCAAAAACCTATGGTAAAGATCGATATTCTGAAAGTTCGATGTGGCCACAGTGATTGGAATATCGACAATAATACGATTTAGAGAGGGGATGTGAGAAAATTATATGCAAAACAAGGCGGAATCCGGCACTTACCTCAACACCATAATGGAATACATTGCACGAAGGAGAAAGCTCCAGAGGGCCATAAGGAAGGATTCTCGGTTGCCCCCAGCCAGAAAATGACGGGATCGGTTGGTTGAGGGAATCGGTTTTTCCAGAAATAGCCGGACCTACCCAATCAATTACCAGCATGTGGTCAGTAAATGCACCTCCAAAAGCCAATTTTTCTTTCGGAACTTTTTGCTTAGGAATTTTCCTCTTGGTGATGGAAACCTGGCTGCTCTGAAAAGTAAGAAAGCCCCGAATATAATACCAACAGGGGAGATAATGGGTTTTCTTGCATGACCGTATTTCCTTGAGCCTTTAAAATATCTTCCATCAATTTAATATCTAGCAATAATGACGATGAGGATTGTGAAAAACCACATTCCGGAAAAATGATAATCGTGATCTCTCAAAAAGGAAATCCATAAATAGCAGTTGGTACGCTCAGCCAAACTTAATTTTAAACTAAAATTTAAAATATGGCACTAGGATAGCATTAAAGAGGTCGGTGAAAAGATCAATGATGACTTGGAAAGGAGGGATGAGGCAGACCAGGCTCCAAATTTCAGATAAAAAGACAATGTACTACGCTCCGCTTCAAAGTACTTGGTAAGGGCGTATGTAAAGCTTTTCTTGAGACATCTGGTCAGTCCGGAATTATATGGTGTCCACACTCCACTAAAATCTTCGGTTTTGCTCATTTCAAAGGAAAATGAAACCGGAACATGGCGTCTAGATTCCGCGACAAATCTGAGCAATAAATTTTCGCCCATGGAAAGACTTCGCTGATTGAAGAAATGGTCTGCTAGAGAAAGGTTTCGAAGCGTAACGTGGAACCAAAATCCGATTAAATTTTGATTGGCGCCTCTTCGAATTTCAAGGTCCGGGAAGGATAGGATGGTATTTTGAGCCCCATCAAAAGTGTTTGCAAACGAACTGTATTTAGAGGAAGAGAAAATCTTTTTTGCTAGCATATTTTCAAGGGACAAGACCTCTGAATTGTCTTCTAAAAGCACCTTTGTAATTGAAGGCGAAATTACTTGGTCCGGAATCTCTTCGACTCTTCCGGGCAATGCGTTTCCGATGAGTGTCGGAGATTTTTCAACAAAACTGAAATGGCATGGAAGACTAATGACAGCATTAATATCAACTGCTCCAGTTGAAAGGAGATTGAAAATTCCAGTTGATGAGGTGTGTTCTCGAAAGTGGGAAATGGAGACCTTTTCGATTAAAAGCTTTCGAAATTGAAGCAAAGACTCGTTTTGCGGGGTAAACTTGACTTTATCTGGTCGATTGATGTGATAATTCGACGAAACATCTTGGTCAGACGGAATGGCATACACAAAAGGGGAGCCATCGTATTCTCCCCTGATGTAGTGTGCTTGGAGAATGTCATACATTAGCATATAAGAAGAGAGTCGTGGAAGCTGCGCTTCAAAAATGAGGAGATCAAATGACTTGTATGGCTCTGGATACTGAAAAAAAAGATTTAAATTCGAAACATGAACATGCTCCTCAATAAACAGCGAATTGGGAGCATACGGAAACTTGTACGGAATTCCAGAAGAGTAATCAAAGTATCCATCTTGAGTGATTGTGCCTGTGACTCCATCAATATCTAGTGACTTGATGATGCCCGATTTTTCGAAAAGAAATTTTCTCGGCGAGAGCTCGACAACAAGATTGCCAATGGAAAAGTCGAAGGAGCAAGGCGGATTTTGGTTTGATGAGCCGGTACAAGTGACATTCAATAAACACAGCTTTCCATCAGTAGTAAGTGAGCTGTGGTCCCAAATGATCGAAAATCCAAAATAATTCGAAAAGAGCTGAGAAAGGTACTTATGCACAAGGATTTCTCCAAATACGGTCGTTGCGAGGTCAACGGATTTCCCAGCAGAATAGGTAAAATTGGTGTATGCGAAATATCCCATCATCGAAGAAGCGACTATTGATGAAAAAAGGCATATGCTTGGCTTCTTTTTCCTGATTGATCCACAAACCCCTTTCATGGAAAAAGAGAACAACGACATAGCTTTTGAAAATTTAAAGATGTAACGAGAGGTCAAAATTATTAATTTTTAAAGTTTATTTTTACAGAAAACATAAACCGCAGGATTATCTCAATAATTGGCTTGTGCATATAATGAAAACCATTTCAAAATAGCGCATGGCGCCTGTGTTTTGAGAAGATAAGCTCATATTCAAGGAAGTACCAGTAGCTTGGAAATGCAAACATTGTTATCGCATGCCACAAAGCATGAGAGTCCAAAAGTTTGCAGAAGAAAGGAGGAAAATCAGCAGCCGATACCAACACCGATAAAAGCATTACCTCTAAAAACCAGTATAGGTGGGAAAGTTCCTCAGAAGATCGATTCTCAATAAAAGACCAGAATATCCAAACGAACGTTTGAACAGCAGCGAAAAATCCACACAGCTTCATGTGCTTTGAATAATCAAAATGATAAACTTGCATAATATACATATGGATCGCCCAGTATATACCCAAGATTAATGCTAGCAAACGTAGAAATTCTGGTCCAAGATTAACAAATACTCTAACGATGGCGATGTATGCCATGTAAATCACATTGGCGAGTGCTAGGGAATAATCAAAAAACTGAGTTAAGGGTTTATCACGTGCATGAAAAGCAGCCGAAGAAAGCCAAGTAGCAATGTTTAGGTAATAGAAATACGTGTAAAGAGATATACAAGAATCTTTAAGCCTAATCATGTTCATAGTTTGAATAAGATGCATGTATCCAGCTCGATGAACATAGAGATTTCCGAGAGAAAAAAGCACAGAGAAAAACTCCTGCATTCCAAATACCCTTAAGAACGGCCATTTGCCATAATACTTTTTCACGCCATTAGAGCGGGTAGCTTCAGAATGTTCGTGCATGCACTGATATTTACACTCGTCTTCAGCATTCCAGAAAAAGAGTTTGTAAAAAATAGGGTTAGGGCGCTAAAATTGGAACTGCCAATTAGGCTTATGACTTTTAAAGCTTTCCAAACAATAGCTTAAACGTTTTTCGAACTCAGGGTCGCTATCTCCTGAACTACATGAGCATGAAAGAAGACACTGGAGGAAAATAGTGAATCCAACAAAGAACCGCATAAAGCAAATTAAAAAACCTTGATTTACAAATTATTCATTGGTTTAAATTTAAAGGATCAGGATTGATGTTTCAAAAATGTCATCAATTGGGGCTTAGATACTGTGATTTGATTGGGTAAATTTTTGGCTCGAAAAATGGATAATTGTATCTTTCGGACTTGTGTTGAAAAATGCCAATCAATGGCTCGAAGATAGCCTTCTGTAGTGACATATTGAACGCAAAAGTGTTTAGGACCAGCTTTTTGATAAACATGTGCCAACCATAGCGAATGGATCCCGCTATTTCGGAACCATCGACATTTAAACCCACGCATGGGTGCTATTTTTATTTGGTGGTGTTAATTTCATTAGCAACATTAATGATAAGTAAAATAGGCTCCTGGCTCACTACGGGCCTTAAACTGGGTCCATAACAAAGTGTACAACACTTTAATAACAATTCAGCAACGAATTTCATGATTTATAACTACATATTGACATCCAGTGAGAAAGAAAATTTTGTCACGAATTGGGGATAGCATTTGGATTATCGGCCGAAAGCTTGGGGATAACATGCTCAGTATCAAAATTCGAATCAAGAAACGGATTTGTCGAAAGTTCGTCAGTAAAAATCGACTCTGACTGCAATAGCTTTGAATTTAAGAGGTCTTCTGACTCGAATTTGGAGTTAAGAATATCTTCGGATGGAAATTTCGAATTCAAGATATCCTCTGATGGGAAATAGTTATCATAGCCGTATGAGCTACTTAGCTCGTTTGATGAACTTTCCTCGCATGATATTCTTTGCGAACAAGCTTGCTCGGAAAAACTCACATCCACCATAGGATTCATCACACTCGAGCTTGAAAAGCTGTTGCACGATGAAGACACAGATGTCGGGGAGGATCCGACAAATCTACAATCCGTAGGCGGGGTGAACGGTGTTGAGACAAAAGGAGGAATATAAAAATCATGGTTCCACGGCGGAACAAACTGAGGATAACCGTCTCCAAATGGAATATGGGACATATTTAAAGGGAAGGGACACTGTTCGATAGAAGGATTTGCAAACTCACTTATTGACCCATTAGAGGAAAGAGGAATTGAAGCATTCGGACCTGAAAATGCATTACTGATGGGATCGGTGGTGATTGGGAAAAAGTGTGCACTATTTTCTTGTTCGTTGTTGGTAGGAAAGTTCGGAAAATAATATCCCCTGGTCATTGGCATCGGAAGAGTAGCTAAAAATCCATTGAGGTTTTGAGAAGACATGTTACTCTTGGCTGATGGCTGTGGAAATGTGTAGAATGCATTGGGAAAGATGCCTGAATGGCTATTTGCCCTAATACCAGCCATTCTTGAAGTGCCAGAAAGATTTTCTACGGCAGTGGAGGGCAAGATTTTTCTTGTTCCAACGGAAGAGTAATCCGAGGGAATTGAATTTGAAGAGTGGCGTCTTTTTCTTTTAAGGTGTGTATCTTTCTTGTTACAAATCGAAGTCTTTGGCAATATCTGAGGAAACGACGCTTGACCAAACCTAGATAATGAGAATGTCCTTTCGGAAATATCATTTTCAACTATTTGGTCAGAAGGCGGTATAGAAGGAAGACCTTTCGATTCCTTCCCAAGGAAAAAGTCAGACTTTGAGTAATAACAGACTAAATGATGAAGCTGGCCATCAATGGTCATCGAGAGTGTCTTCTTAATAAGGCCGTCCTCCCTGATAATAAATAAGGATTTTGGCGCATCATTAGATGCTTGAGTAGAGGAAGAGCAAGTCGGCAAAATCATTTCACTTAAAAGCTGGCTTTGTGGATTTGAATTGCAAGTGAAATTCCCCTGGAATTGCTCCGCGTGTGAAGTTCTATTTTCAGAATATTTCATAATGTCAAGCGTGTTTTCACCACCAATTGATTCGGAGCCATTCGAATTGGATGTTAGGGTTATGACAACTGGCGATGATGCCGAGAAAAATGAAGATTTGAATTTGGTGTCCAAAATTTCAGATCGAACCTGAATTTGAGGATTTTCCATCTGGGCAAACCCCGTGTTTCCCGCCATCAATGAAGGGCTTATCGTTGTATGTCCATTTTTCT
>NW_013546679.1:0-9857 GCF_000760515.2 Mitosporidium daphniae
GATTAGACTACTTGTGACGGGGCAAAATTCGTCAAGCGTTTCCCTTTGGATCGAGCGCATTAGTAGTCTAATCGAGAGTTGTCATTAATAAATTGTTGCCGAATTGCCGTGAAATCCCGATTTTGTGTATTCTCTCCGTCTTTATATAAATTTCATTGTGAATTTTTGTAAAACGCATAATTAGAATCCAATAAATTTTGCATTGACCTATGTGTGTGCCGATCCAAGTATATTAATATTTTATATATTAACTATAAGGTCTGGTATAGGCGACTTAGTTTAGTGGTAGAATTCTCGCTTTGGGTGCGAGAGGTCACGAGTTCGATTCTCGTAGTCGCCCTTTTTGCGATTGGCCTCAATAAAACTTTAAAATTTATCAAGATGAACACGAGCAATACCTGGTTTAAAAAACTGGCTTCAGACGACACAATTGACTTTCTTCCCACTATTTTGATAGTCATTTTGGTGTCTTGTATATTGTTTTGTATCCTTTGGATGATCATTAGTCTTGTTCGAAAAAGATCACATGTGCAACAACTAAATACCCACCGTGAAGCTGCTGTTGCGGCGTTTTTCGATACCGAAAATTTACGTGTTCTTGACAGCGTGTACACATCATCTGGAGATCCTTTAGGAAAGCTGTCTTCTTATCAACCTGTATTATATTTTATCAAAATAGAGCCGTTTGATCTTAATCGCAAGATCTGTAAGGTACATTTATTTTTCCTTGTTTTAGCCAATCTCTGTAGAGGTCCTTGCTAATCATAAGGATCAAACCTGGGTTCATATGATAGCAAGAATGCCCTGCCATTCATATGACGGCAATCAAAGCAATCTAGAAAAGCAACATGCAATGCATGGCCCCACTTCAAGGCTCAAGTTTGCTTCTCTCATCTGCAAATCAAACGCCCCCACAATCTTGCAATAATTTACGAAATTAAAAGACTCCTGCCATTATAAATAAGTAATTTATTAAGCAGACGCAAAAAACTATTCCATGCTCACGGTGGCACCGAGATCCTCCAAAGTCTTTTTAAGTTTTTGAGCATCTGCACTGGTTAGCTTTTCCTTTACAAGTTTAGGAACGGACTCTACAAAAGTTTTTGCCTAAAACGTGAGAACCCTAAATGCTGGCATACCTCAACCAAGTTAAGGCCAGGAAGGATGCCCTTGATTTCTCTTATAATTTTGGCCTTCGCAGCTGGATCTACTTTTTGCAAAATTATTTTAAACTCCGTTTGTGTTGGAGGAGCAGCCGGTGCTGGTGACTCGACTTCGGTAGCCAATGGGCCTGAACCGAGAGTAGAAAGATGCTGAGTAGCGCCCAGTTGAGTGGGAGAAAAGCCAACATCTGGAAGGTTAAGACGGGCCTAACTTTAAGTTAAAGAATAAAACTTTAAGGGATTTGACAAGAGCAGCTGTTTCTAAAAGTGTGAGTTTCTCAATTGAGTCGACTAATTGCTGGACAAGAGGAGAACCGCCAATGGAGTCAATGGATTGTGCAGGTGGATTTTTCTCGAGATTAAAACTGGCAGATGGAGCAGTAGTAAAGTGTTTGACTCGCCTTGAAAGGCAGGTAGAAATTCGGTCGACTCGAATCAACATTTTGAGGTGGAACGGCAATAAATTTATTGAAATTTGCACAAAATTTAAATCTTTAATTGCAAGTTATGAGGCGAAGAGTTCCTATCCTCTTTGTAGGGGCCTGTGTTGCGCTTAGTACAGCCTCTGTTTCATATTACAACTTTTCAAAGAAAAATGTCCATGTTTGGAAGGATCCTGTGGACGAGATCGGTGCTCATGCCTTAAAGTCGTTCTATGAGAGTAACTTTAGGGAAGCTAAACGGCTGTTTGCAAAAATATATGCACAACTTCACACCAACTCCGAAGCCATTTCTGCAGACTCACGTTGGTCCCATCCAATGGCAAAATGGAATCTTTTAAGGACTTTAATGCAAATCGAAAGGGAGTTAAATCCATCAAACTTACAAATTGCACAGTATCTCATACTAAGCTCTTCGGCTTTTGTTGCGGAAAACTCAAATTCGGAACAATTTTCTACCCTATTGGCAGATTCATGCATGGTCGCTGCAGATATTCTTCACAGAAAACAGAAGATTCAGGAGGCTCGGTCCTACTTAGATCTTGGATTATCATTTTTGACCCCGGTTTTGAATAGTCTCGTATCTTCAACTACAGCAGAGTCTCCAAAAGATATTTTGAAAAGGCATGTTGAGTTGTGTAATTCGATTTCTAGTCTATTAGAAACTAGCGGGGAAAATTATCTTTTGGATGGAAATTGGCTCAACGGGTATGATCATTTTCGGCAATCGTATGCATTACTTGCACAAATGGATCCAAATTCAGCGGCTGGGGATGATGATAAATCAATATTTGAAAAGCTACAGTTAGACCCGGCGTCAAGGAGATCAATCCTTTTTTATAATATGGCAACCTGCTTAGTTGGGCTTTCGAGATTCTCAGAAGCGAAAGCGTATTGTGAAACAGTTAGAAGTTTGCTTGCAAATAACCATGAAAGATCCGCGATGGATACGCTTAAGAGGCTGATTTTCCCAATGAATTTAATAGAAAAAACTAAAGACGAAAACATAAGTCTTTTGAACAGATACAAAGACATGAATATGCTATTACTTGGCCATATTAATATGGCAATGGAAAGCTCGGAAACAGCCATAGATCTATTTAGTGAAGTATTAAGGAACACTTCGGAGGCTGATTTGAGGAGGGAGGCACATTCCTATATGCGAAAATTGAAAAAATAAAATAAAATACCTGAGAAGGGACTCGAACCCTCAACCCTTTGATTAGAAGTCAAAAGCGCTAATCCTATTGCGCCACTCAGGCCTATGATGGTGGAAAGTTTTTAAATATATATAATAATATATATTTAATATGATCACTAAAACCCCCTTTTGGAATTCATTTATCACCTTTAGGCTATGTCTATCATTGTCGTTATCTTTATTTATCCTTATACAAGAATTTCTTCTCATCGCCATTAGATGAGCTTTTTTCCCTATAGATCCTCGATTGGTGTGTCGGGGCTGAGATGTATTTCATGCACTCAAAAGATTGATTCTATTTTGGCAGCCTTCTGCTCTGTAAATTCAAGCACCTATTTAAAGGCGTTTTCAGTCTCTTTTCCCCTATCAAAAATTTTTCTTGAAATCATGTCTAGCGATTGTAGTGATTCGATTTCTTCTTACCTGGAAAAACGGATAATTCCTTGCCTTGAAGAGGCCGGGTTTCCATGTTTTCTAATTGACCTTTCCCAAGAATTGGGGGTCAATGTTTCTACTGATATGAAGATGCCATACGATGTATTTATTAATACCAAATACTCGCCTAAAAATTTGTTTTTCAATGATGTGGCATTGTTATCTTCAGAAGAATTTGTACATTCTTCTGTAATCCCAGGAATTACTCTTAAAGGTCCATTAAAAAGAAACGAAGATCAAATGTCTTTTTATGCTAGCATTTCGGACAACTTCTCCATCTTAATTTCCCTACTTCCTGCTAATAGTACTATTGTAAAGATAGACTGCATTGATCGGTCAAAGGCGCCAAAGAGCAAAAAATATCTTTTCAACGACTTGATACTTTGTGTTGGGACACTAACACTTCAATTCGTGTTTTCCTTTTTGCCTATTTCCATCATTTTCCAGCTATTGCTGGTGATTGTGCTATTAGCATTTAGCACATACATTCGAATTGTGATTAAATTTGGGCTAAGAAACTTGGCTAATGGACATCCAACGATGGACTCGCTGGTGTCTCTGGCGCTTCTTGGATCATTTGTACTGGAAATCATGAATTTAGACGGTCTAGATCCATTTTTTTCCTTTACAATGCTATTGATATCTGTTTTGATTGGACGTATTTTGGAAGATCAAGCTGGACACAAAGGAGTCTGTTTGAATGCTGAAAGGACCATATTAGCTAAAATGCTAAAGCCAGACAACGAAAATTTTGTGGAGATCTTCATGTCGCCCGAGCTGCTATCCCCCGGAGATTTGGTCCGAATACTCCCGGGAGAAGTTGTGCCTGTAGATGGAAAGCTTGTTCTAGGAGCCTGTTCATATTTTGACGAATCATTTATAACTGGAGAATCCGTTCCGGTTTATAAAGAAAGCAATGCCATTACGATTTGCGATTGTAAAATTGTCAATTCGAAATACTCAGATATCGTATTGGCAGGAACAAAAAATGTCGCAATTGGGAGGCCGGTCATTATGGAATGTTCCCATTCTCTTAATGGGTCTATATCATCTTGTTTGGCCCGAATAACAGAAAGTGCGCTCTCGAAACAATCCAATGCTCAAAGATTTGCTGACAGCTTGGCCAAATGGTTTGTTCCTTTTGTTCTGGGATTATCTGGATTGACATTTATCTCGAATGTGATCATATTTTTGGACCTCAAACTTGCACTCGAAAGGTCCGTCTCTGTGATGGTTTCTGCATGTCCCTGTGCTATGGCGCTTGCAGCGCCAATTATTTTCTCTACTGCTATCAAGTTAGCTAGGGAAAGAGGTGTAATTTTTAATGGTATGTCATCCTTCGAATCCCTTTCAACAATTCAGCAAATCTTTTTTGACAAAACCGGAACAATTACAGCGGGGACGTTTACTCTGAAAGGACTATTTCTATATCCGGCAAATCGACAGGATTCTTATCGCATTTTGGCAATCATTAAGAGACTGGCAAGTACATCCACCCATCCCATTTGCTCTTCGCTCACCCATCATTTGCAGCTGTTGGACGGTGCATCGATGGAGGAGCATGCCGTTGATGATTTTTGCGAGATTCCTGGAAGAGGAATCTCGTGTTCTATTCGCATTTGTGGCGTTGGAAAATCAATCAAAGCTTTGCTCGGAAATTGGTTGCTGCTTGAAGAAAATGGAATTAAAGCACCGCAGGTTTGTGACGATTCGACAATGGTTTTGTTTGCCTTGGAAGGTGTACACATTGCCACGATTACGTTTTCAGAGTCCGTTCGGGAAGAAGCACCCTTTGTGATTGGTGAGCTATCCAAAATAATGCGGGTTTCAATCCTCACTGGGGATAGAAAGGGGGCAGCCCAGGCAGCTGCCATTGCTGTTGGGTTGGACTCGGATATCTTCTATGAGTGTGATCCATTTGCAAAGGAAAAAATTGTGCAAGATGCCGCTAGAGGCGATCAGAGCATGCGGCCAATTCCGGTAGCCATGGTTGGTGATGGGTTGAACGATTCTGCGGCAATGGCCAATGCTACCCTTTCAATTGCAATTGGAACGGGAAGTCCCTCCATTTTGTGGAGTAGTAAAATGGTGATTATGCGATCAAACCACCCATTATCACTGATTCCAGAAATGATACATCTCTGCCAAAGAGCAAAGAAATGGATATATGCTCTTTGGATTGGTTCGCTGCTTTACAATAGCATAATCCTTCCAATGGAAATGGGGCTACTCGGGGACATCTTCCTTCCTTCTTATATGGCATCGCTTTTGATGTCACTGTCCAGCATCGGCGTTCTCGTGAGTGGTCATTTGTTTTCTTTTTTTAACTCTTCTGCAAAACTCATGTCACTGGCAAAGATCCAAAAGGCTTAGAAGCTCCATAGAAAACAACAAGCTTGACACCAATCCCAACTAAGCGTTAAAGACTCTAAATGTGTGTGGAAAGTTCAAATTCAATAAATTGAGAAAGACCATTTCCAAATTCTCCTTCGAACCTAAAAGAGCATGCGGAGAAAAAGGTATCATGCCAAAAACAACTCCGAATTTTTGTAAAACACTTTTAAATGGGTTTGGTGATCATAATTAGTGTGGCTCGGAACATCCGACATTGATAAATACTAGTAGACCAATCGCTTATTAGCGATGTGTATTGCCCTTCATTATGCTACAAAAAATACCAAAGCTACCGACTTTCTTGCTTGGCTTGGAAGGGCATATCAGTTATAGTCAATGCAATGCTTATAGGTAAAATAATTACATGCGCTACATATGAGGGCACAATATCAATCCACAATAATATGGCAAAATGTCCCAAAGGCTAGTAAAAATGTGCACACTAATAAACAGGTAAAAAAGCGGCCGGTCGAGCGATGCTATTTAAACACTTTATGTAAACTTCTTTTCAGAAGTGGATATCCACTGTTGGATTTATAGCTGGTTTTCGCAGTTGAGGCTAAAGTGCTGGTTTGTCTTGAATTCTTTTTGAAAATTCGTCGTCTGGGAAAAAATAAGAATCAATCAGATCAAGATAACCGGGATTGTTGTGAATACTGGGATATATAATCTCCATGGGAACATTTTTTCCTCCCAAAAATTCAACAATCTCATCAAGCCAATATGAGCGGATACCAGGACAAGTTTCAAGAGACACTAGTCCGTCTTCAGAAACGTCAATAGCTTGGCCATCGACGCTCAATTCGTTCATTAGCAGTTTTTTGGCCTCCTCCCCTTGACCATACGAAACTCTAATTCCGTTCCATATGTTTGTAGAAAAGAGCTTATATAATTTCTTGTATATATACACCTGTGCGCCAGAAATGGAGAAAAGCACCATTCCAGTTCCAAGTAGAGAACCAGTTTCACCAAAATGGCCGCCAAATATATTTAGCAGATACCTTGGGATGTTTCCAAGAAGGTAAAACGAAAAGAGTTGCAATAAAAATCTCAAGGGTCTGAACATTCTCGCTAGAAAATTTGGAAGCATCCAGCCAAGCGAAAAAAGGAAGCAAATCATAAACATAGTCAAAGACTCATCGCATCTTCGAATAGCTAAAGATGGGTATGGGGCATCATATATCATCTTTACAGATGGTCTCCATCCCCAATATATACAGTTGATTGTGAGGATCGAATAAAAATCCATCCAATTCCAAGGCCTTTGGTAGGCCATCAAAAAAGGACCACCAATAAAAATCAATAATATCATCTTAATATGTGGATAGGTTCTAAAAAACAAGCCAGACACCAGGGTTAACTGCCTCTGAATTTGAACAGAAATAATTTGAGATTGAATTGGAAGGCCAAAGATCCAATTTTGGGCAAACTGGATAATGTTAAATTTACCAAAAGATTGCGAATAGATAAACCAGTGAAGGAATTTAACATTACCAGATGCAACTGATGGCTTTAGCGGTATACGAGAAATAGCATTCCGGAACAAGGAGATGATTCCATTCGGCGTAAAATGATAATTCTCGCCTATAAAAAGTGACTTCAAAATGTTTTTTGGCGAAGATCTTAGTACTTGATTGAGAATACTTTCCGCGCTTATAGACCTTGGCGTCATAGTAGTTACAAATAAAGACCAAATGATCCACCAAAGACGCTTAAAGGATGTAAGTACTGAACCTTTAGGTAAGATTACCAATTTTGAAGATAATAAGATTCCATAAATAAATGCCTCCATGATTAGCCGGCAAAAATGCCTGCCGTGATGCCCATCTCTGAATGAATTAAAGGAGTAGTTTTTCGGTCTATAAAGTAAGGTCTCAAGCATAGCCCGTGGACTCCAAGAATAATGCTCGCCTCTAAGGAGGCTGTGTTCCCTCTCTTCTTGGCTCAATTCGTTAGAAAAATCACCAAAATCCTTCAATGATGATTGCGAGACGTAACTGTAGGCATCTTTGTTTCCCTTGAGATTTTCCAAAATCTGAAAAATCGCAAGGTTATCAATCCCAAAAGCGAGCCGTTGTTTTGAAAAGGCCCGAATAATGGGCCGAAGAATACTCCATGCATCGAAAAAGCTCGTAAACATTCCGGTATCGCAAAGGAGGGCTACAGCAAGTTGCGGAATATTCTGGGATAATAACCTATTTTGCTTTCCCTTTAAAGCTTCAAGGGGAGACGCCAATGGAATGGGGTTGGTCGATTGATACCCTCCAGCCTCAATGGAGGTTGCTGATGCTTCTGCTTCACAAACATCCTCAGAATAAATGGTGTAAATTAAGCCAACAAGCTGAAATGGGTCGGTATGAAAAGGGCCGCCCTTATTACATGAGAAATACCCTATAGAAAATAGGATCATGAATATAGGAACCGAGAGTATTATACATGAATATCTATCATTTGTGGATGGGCTATCCCAGACCAGAAAAAGAAGACCCAAAAAGGTAAAACTAACAATGGAAATATACTTGGAAATATTGGTAATAAAGTCATTGGGATCTCTAGAAGTTTTAAAGTGTATATTCCTCCAATCATCATCGTATGTGACATGAACATCTCCCCAAGAGCTATAAACGAAATACAAATATGGGAACCATGTTGAAATTCCAAAAATAGATAGGTCAAAAATGACTTTGATTATCCCTGTTGCAATGAAAATAGTGGATGCAAGGAAGTATACTCTAAACTTTGCATCCGAATATGCAACTTGAAGCCAGTACTTTGAACGAGTTAAGAATCCCGTTTTGAGTTCCTTCCAGATTGCCTGTAAATATGGAACGTATTCCCTCCCCATAAATAGGTCAACAAAAATAGTGGCTGCCTTAAAACAAAACATAGAGGTCCCAAAAATGCTCTTGATAAAAAAGTAATCAAGATAAAAAATAAAACCCAGCGAAAATAAGACATACTGAGACAAGAATAGCGCCAAATTAATTGCCTTATTAAGAAGTAGGATCAAGCCACAAGACAATAGTAAACATGGAATCCATTTTGAAAAGATGAAATCAATAGCTTGGATCAATGCAATCATTATGTAAGGGAGTGGAGAGTATTTGAACGAATAAATAAAAACGTTTCCAGGCAATAGTGAGTCATATTGCCATATATAAAACAAGATGAATATTACACATTTTGCTGAAATTGAGCAACGGATTTCTTCGCTCTGAAACTTTGATTGGATAGAGTCAAAGACGTAATATATATTCAAAATATTAAAGACTATACTGGGACTATAAAGGACTGATGGATCTAATGTCGGAAGGGTGATGTTTACAATCTTAGGTAATCTTCTTTTAAAGAAACGACCAAGCTCAAAAATACCCTTGGGCTGCGGGTTTTGACTTTCCGCAACATTATTCCCAAATTCAAGGATGCGAGAAAGCCAGTACCAGTCTTTGGCGTAGCGTTTTATCAATCCAATGCTAAAGTTGGAAACACCGGGAAATGTTTGCCTGAAAAAATCCAAAATTCTTTTAAGTAAGCTTCCATTTATCTCTGTTTCGTCAAAAGATAAGTAAGAGGTAATGTAAATTGAAGCCACGAATATGCCTCGTTTCGAAAAAAAAGGAAACACAAAGAATAGGGTTAATGCGAGAAAGAAAAAAGCCTCAATATGTTCCTGGAATATATACAAAGCATCCGATAATATATCACTAAGGGAGATATTTTGGATGAGTGGATCGGGCGTAGCCATTTCTTTAAAAAGGAATGATTTCGGTTGGCTTTTCAAATTCAACTGTCCAATGGAAGGATAGGTTTAATTTTGGAAATTTTAATATTTTATTCTAAATGAAAATCCTGACCCATAACTTGCTTCAATGTAATGTTGCTTCCAAGCACTGTAAAGGACCAAAGTATCCCCTGGAAATTGAAGCTGCAGATAGCACGGATTTAGAAAAACCAAGCTGGACATATACCAAAACAGAATATGAGCCTGAATTCCTTGAACGCCTGATATCGAAGATAAATTGGCCAGTTCTTCGGAAAGCAGCAGAGGCCATCCAAAAATTTGATCCCTCAATAGTGTACCCAGAAACACCACCCTATTACCAAAACACTACAGAGGAGGCCATGGAGATTTCTAACGGCCCCTCGGACCTTCTTACCGTTGCGTGGTGTGATAAAAACGAGCCTAATTCTGAAAAGTGGTGGAAAGCATTAAATTTTTGGATG
>NW_013546678.1:0-69813 GCF_000760515.2 Mitosporidium daphniae
AGATAGCTCTTAGATTTGGCTCACCCACTAAAAACTATTCAAAAGTTTTGAAAAAGTGCCACCTCATAAATATTGGCCCAAATTCAAAATACTCTACACGTTTATTCATTAAACATTTTTTTACTCCATCCATCGATGCATTAATGACCGCCGTAACAGTGCGTGTGAAAATTGCAATCTTTATGAAGCTTAAGTTGGGATACCCATAGCTATTCAATAGAAAACGGTACCAAAAGTAAGACAGCTTGTTGAATCTAACCCTTCGTGTAAGTTTTTTCTTCACTGTAATTTTCTTCCCAACGAGACTCAAATATATGCCTATTTCGGTGCGCTGCCTTTTTTGGCTACATTGCTCTTTGGGCATATTTTGTATGAACAGTGAAACCTGAGACCTATATAGAAGCGGATAAGCGATGGCGATCGGAAGCGCAGATTAATATAGAACTCTCTCCGGACGTGCTTTGCCCTCGTTTTTTAGTTGTCCCACGAAACTTTCTGCTTACGGATTATCTTTTTGGATTTTTCAGATCTACCGCAAGCCTCCAGGCGTTTCCGAGCATTCTGACAAAAATTTTGGTACATGTTTATTTGAACCATCTACAACCACAATTGCGATTATTGACGGGCTACCCAGAGGCACCTCTCAGAAAACAAATAGAAAAGCTAAAGTGATGGTTTGAAGTTGATTGCCCTTGGGATGCAATTTTTGTCTTCTGTAATATGAAAGTCTTACAGACTCATACACCACTCAACGAAAGGATTCTAAATTGATTTTTGAGTGTGGTGAAAATTAATTAAAAGCGTGTTTAATTTGAGAGTGGCAATTAAATGTTTTTAAGACCATGTCATGTATTTGTCAAATGACGATTAGAAAATAAATAAATCAGCCTAATTGATAAAAAAGAGTTTTGTTTACATATCAGTAATGGTCGCACGCTGGGATTTACAGCGACCAGCGCTACGCTCAGTTTTTCCATTGATCGGCCTTACTATTTAAGCTTGAAAAATATAAAGATTTCCAAAAATCCTGATATGATTATTGGCACCTCCAAAGATTCTTGGAATGCAGCTATCAATAGATTCGAATCAGCATGCGAACGGATCTCTTTAAATGGTCATCTATTTATCTGTGAACATTATGAGGAATTTACTGTTTTTTGAAAATTCTAAACAGCTTTTTGTATTGCTAATAAATATTATAAAATACAATGATAACTGTGTTTAGTTTTTAGGGTTTCTGGTTACCCCTAAATTTAAAATATGAGCAAATACCGGAGTATCATTGGTTGATGTTTTCAGTTCCAAAATAGAACCTCTACACTGTGTTGATAGAGGTACTGAGCGAGATACTGTACGATCAAATATTACCAGAAACTATCACAGAAATACTCACTTCCTTCTAATGGGAACTGAGAGAGATGCAACAAAAGCTTCCTCCAAACTTGAATTGAAACCCCAAAAGTTTAAGATTATTTTAAATTTCAACCTGACGCTACGGGTAATTTTTTATGTAAGGTTAGCGATGCGACTATCTCGGAATTGAGTGCATCAAAACAATATGCGGAAAGGACTTTTCAATTAATTGCAATTAAATAAGAATGCTTTTTAGGAGAATTTAGGATTAGGAGGATGCCATATAAATCTATCCTTAAGCCTAAATTCCACCAATTAAGGAGTGTTATGCTGTAACCTAGAAATTTCACGGGACCAAAAAAATACACCATGAATGCCCAAATCAATAAAGCCTGTTAAAAATTAGGCTTCAAAATAACAACTTAAATAATTGGGAGGCTCTTGAAAACGCGAGACCAATTCAGCTAAGGCAATTCAAAGAAACTGTCTATCGACCGTAGATTTTTGATTGGAATCAATTTTTTGATCTTTTTATTGAGGCTGAAATATTCTCCCCTGCTATAGTTGAGATTTTTTGTGATATAGCTGAAAAAAATGATTCATACATCTTGAACATATATGAGAAATTTGGTTTAAATCCAGAAGGATATATTTAATAGCATGAGAGTCGAGGTAGAGCCCTACCTCAGAATTCACATTAGCATATTCAATCTCAATTAAAATCACTAGAGCTATTTTGATAAAAGAAACGAGAGGGCCGATTTGCATGCTAGAGCATATGTCCGATAATATTTTGCGAACACATGTGCAAATCCTTGAATCCGATAAATGTGAATGCACTAGTTTCGCGTTGTCACAAGTTTTTTCTACATATCTGCTCTCTAGAAATATCGATCCAAAAAGGCCTTTTAAAGGTATATGTGATGTAAAAATGTACCAGTGTTTCTCACCTTTTCAATATTTGGGGACATAGTTGAGCATAAGATACAGCACCAAAAGTGACAAAGATCAAGATCGTACGAAATGGATCCATTTGTGTAAATCGGCGCTTTGCTTGTAAATGTCCATATTCGAAGAACCAGAATTTTAGAAATCATGCGACCACATTAATACCTGATCACGGATACTTCGAATTCGCTTGAACATCATTTAGATCGAAAAGATCCGATAAACTTTAATTCCCAATTCGGACGATTGGACTAATTTTGTATTGTTGCTAACCCTAACCCTGCTTGGCGCCCTTGCAAGAAGGGGTTAGAATTTGAAACAAAAATGCTCCACAGGGGCCCAAATATGAGAAGCACCCTACGGAAGCCCTTAACAGTGACCTCAACAACGTATTATCACATTTATGTATGTGCCGCTTCGGCATCGAGTGAAGAAGACTAAAATTTTTAAATGTGCATATTTAGACCCACAAGTGATATTTTCAATGCAACCAACAAAACTATTGCCTTTAATTTGAAAAGCAAAGATGATGAATGGACTTGAGACATGAATACACTTTGTGATAATGTTGACTTGTGTCTGCCTTCCTTCTGAAACCGTAGTTTAATAATAAAATTCGAGCATAATTTTTTAATTTCATGGCGGCGACGAAAGCCCTCCCTGTCAAACGAAGGCGAGGACCGCCAAAGACGCGCTCGCCCACTTTTGCTGGTGACGTGCAGGCCCTCAAGTCTCCCCTACCCCAGCGGGAGGTAAAGAAAATTTCATCCATCGAAGCCCTAAAGGATGCATTTTCAGACCTATGTCAATCACTTTTGGATGAATTTAAAAAGGCAACACTATCTAATATTCCACCAATCGAGTCTGCAAATGCGAGCAATTTTGTCCCTTTTGTCAATAGAATTAATGTAGTTTCCCTCCCTATTGACGAAAAGAAGACCGAAAGTAATGCGGTCATTTCTCTTTCCAGCTCTGAAAATGAAATGCACAATTGTTTGGCCAAAAAGAAGCCAAAACGAGCCCCAATTAAAAAGATAGCGGTGCAAAGAAAAAAGCCAACGCCACCACCCCCTCCTTCTTTTCTTCCTTCACAAATTGAGGAAAACATACAAACACCAGATGTAGCTCTTGATATAGATGTCCCCGATGTGCAGACTGCTGATATCGACACAGAGGCCTTTAATATTGATCCCAATTTCGAACACGCTGATAAAGCTCAAGAAAAAAAGGATTGCCGTTTTGATGCCACTTCAAGCATTCAAAACGACTCGGAAAACAGCACCATGCAGCATCCGAAGACTTCTGAAAATTTCGTTTCCCAAAAGGGCCAGTTTTCTCAAAGAACTCGTCTTGGTGCTGGGCTGAAACTGCCACCACCGCCTCCATTTCCTATAGCCCCTGCTCAGAAAAGACATGCTTTTCCTGCCTCAAATGCATCAAAGGGGGAAAAGCTTCGACAGGCAATTGCAGCTCTTTCCTCCGATGCCTCGGACTTGATGCAAAGTGAACAAGAAATGGGAGATCCAGACTCGGGGATAAAGCAATGTGTTGGAGAAGACCACATAAATGATAATTTGAAAGACGGCATCGATAGCGAAAATTCAAACACCAAAGAATCTAGCCTTGGATCTCCAATTCTAAAAATGGAGAGGATAGATTTAAAAGAAGGCGATGACATTAGCAAGATCCTTGAAAGCCCAGTTTTGATACATTCTTCCGATTCGATCCATATGTCCCCTGTGAAAGAAAATCTTGAAAGGGCTTCTACTACTCTATGTGATGATTCTTCATCAGCTAAAGTGCCTGTTACTAGCCCGACTGGCGTTCCCATTTGGAAAAGATCTAATCCTCTTCAAAGCACCTCTCCTCTTCGCCTTTCTCCTGCGGCCAACAGGAAACGTCCATCAATCAAAGAATTTTCGAATAGCTCGTTGAAGCATCGAACACATGCCCAAGAGCTGGATCGACAACATGCCTGCGTAAAAAAAGCTTCGAATCCCTTGGCGAAATCTTTGGACACATTTTCAAGGCCCTTGGGTTCATCATCGAACTTTTTCCCTTTAGATTGTTTGGAGCCTTCAAAGAAACCCTTGAATTCATCTGGCGCTATTTTTTCCAAGTACCCTGATGCAACAACTGTTCCTATCGCCTCGCTTCCAAACACCACTTTTTTGAATCAAAAAGAAAATCTTGCCAATGATGTTAATAGCAAGAGTAATGGAAATTTGAGCAAGGGTCCTTCAAGTGCTTGTGCTAATCAGAGACTTCCTTTAGAGCTGTTCTCTGCAAGCAGGGCAAAGCTTGATTTGTTGGGCGCTAACTCTCCAAAAGAAAAATCAATTAGGCCCAATAGCACAGTGTCACCTATGCCGAAAACGGCATCGCAAACGATATCTAAAATAAAGAACAAGGTCGCCGCTCTTCTATCCTCTTCAACACGGGTTGCGTCTGCTGATATGAACAAGGCGGCGGCCCCACATCGAAGCAAGCAAACACCTGTAAAGACGCCAATTGGAAAAACAATCACCCCTGTTTCTTTGAAAGCAATTAGCTCGAGCTGCGTCAAGCATCATCACCAGCCCGCTATGACTCCACGCTCGCCCGCATTGACCCCCATTACTAGGACAAGAGGCACAAAGCCCTCTGAATGCAGGCCCACGTGGGTAATTACGCCAAATCTTCGAAAGTCGCTTGCAAGCCAGTCTTGTATAAATCCAGAGTCGATATTTGGGAATATAAAGAATCTCTCGCTAGAACGTAAGCAAATGGATTGTCTTTAAAATTTTGTTCTGTTATTTGAAACTTTCTGACTTTGTGTTTTAGAGATGTTTCCGGTAAGCTCCAGGCGGCAGCAGAAACCAAGAGGCTCGTCTGCTGTTTGGGAGGGATCCGATGAACTTACCGAAGCAGAAAGATCGGCGTACAACCATTCCATGGGATACGGCAAAAACGGCCACAACTAGACTAACTTTTGACTTATTTTTGTAGTAAATAAATAGCATACATTCAAAGGGGCTTTATATTAATTTTCGTCAAGGGTAGAGATGTAATGTTCAGCCTCCAATGCTGCCATGCAGCCGGTCCCTGCTGCCGTTATGGCCTGTCGCCATCGCTTGTCTTGAACATCTCCGGCAGCGAAAACACCAGGTACAGACGTCTGAGTGGTACCAGGGACCGTGGATATATATCCGTCTGGGTGCGTTTCTAGCTGCTGCTCTAAAAAGCTTGTGTTTGGAATGTGGCCAATCGCAAAAAACAGGCCGGAGATGGGGATCTCCGAAACGACATCCGTTTTTAAGTTCTTGACAAAAATAGATGTCAAAAGCGAATCTCCCTTTGCCTCGGTGATTACATGGGAAAAGACTAGCAAATTAGTAGCAGGCACTTACGAAATTCAATCTTTTCATTCGCCTTGGCTCGTGACTGCATCGTTTTGGATGCACGAAGCTCATCTCGTCTATGGATTAAATGCACCTTGGAAGCGAATTTCGTCAAGAACAAGGCCTCTTCCATGGCAGAATCGCCGCCACCAACAACTGCAACTGGCTTTCCCCGGAATATAGGCAAAGCGCCATCGCACACTGCACATGCTGAAACACCCTTCTGCCAATATTCGCCATCTCGCGTTCCAGGAATATCCATTCGCTTTGCCGTTGCCCCCGTGGCAATAATGAGGGATTGGGAATAAAAGACATCTCCCGATTCAGACTCCACCTTAAATGGACGCTCAGAAAGCGAAAGCTTTGTAACCGTTTCACCAATAATTTTTGTCCCAAGTCTTTCAGATTGTGCCCTCATCTTCTCCATCAAAAGTGGCCCATCAATTCCATCTGGAAATCCAGGGAAATTTTCCACTTCAGTAGTGGTGGTCAATTGCCCACCAGCAGCAACGCCACCAGCCATAAATCCCTCAAAAAGCAAAGGAAACATTTCTGCCCTGGCTGTATAAATGGCCGCCGTATGAGCGGCGGGCCCGCTTCCAATAATAATTACTTTATGCGGGTTTGATGACGAGCTTGTTGAAGAAGAGAAACTCATGTCTGATGTTGAAAGTATAATGCTGGAAGTCTGTGAAACCCGACTAAAAATTTCTCTTTTAAATAATTTTCGAAAGTACATCAAGTAAATTGCGAATAAATTGATGAATGGATAAAATAAAGAAAGTCTAATGACTCGCTTTATCCAGGGATGTTTTAATTAAAATGGGGCTACTCCGTAGCATTAAATGCAGCATTACGCCGCCAAATTTAGCATAGCAATATATTTTCAGAGTATGTGTGTGTGCGGATGCAGATGCCAGTCATCTACAGAGATGAACAGCAAGATTCCACAAATTCCAGCCCCCAAGGGGGCCAAAGTATACGTAGCGGGAACGGGTTCACAGCTATCATGCAAATGCGAGCAGATGAACCAACTTAAAGCTACGAGAATTGTTCAAAGGAAACACGTAAATTTTAATTTTAATTATCTGAGCAAATAATTTCAATTGTGGTTCAAAAATCCAAAGCAATATAATTTTATTCATTTACACGTAAATACAATAATCGCCCATAGATATAGATGAAGAGGATATACACCGCTGCTAACCTCTCAAGGCCAACAACAAAGAGGGCAGCTCCAATTGGTCCTCTTCTTCTTTGAATTTCTCAAGGACCTTTGTTTGAAATTCTTCAGGGGGGCGGGTCTGGGAATCCGATCGAGAATGTTCACGACACTCTTGTCCATCTTTTTTCATGAGCGAAGTCGATTGTAAAAGGTTGGATAAGGAAATATTGGGCGATACGTCAGGCTCCGTCTTGACGCTATTTGGATTAGGTTTTCTCTCCGAGCTGTAATAAACAGATTGGTTGTTTGGATAGCCCGAAGAGATGGGCAACGACGCCGAGCGGTAACCTTTATATGAGTCAAAGGGCGAACGCCGAGTTTGGTGGTCAATACTATTGTTTGAATTTGGCGCATTGTACTTCCAACTCAATGTGTCCCAAGATCCGCTAGATGATTGGACCGGAAGCGTCCTCTTGCGAATAGGAGCCTCTGAACTGATAGGAAATTTTACTGAATATTCATTTGAATAAAAAAGTTGTTCCGTAGGGGCTATGGGTGAGCGGCCATACAGAAGAATAGGGCGTTGACCGTTAGAAAATGCATTCACGTGAGAGGCTGTCGAATGGTGATAAGGGGTGATGGGAACGCCAGAGTGAAACCCACTTGGCCTTATGAGGCTGGGAGATGGTGAAGACGGCGAGTGTGAGGCCGAAGTTGATGGGGAGCCGGTGACTTTTCCAAATTGTTTCGCCTTTTGCCGCTGATTTTGAAACCAAACTTGAATTGTGCGTTGTGGAATTTGCAAGATTTTAGAAAGCTGTTCTCTCTGTTCGTTGGTGGGAAAATAGGTTTCATCCAACACTGCAAGGAGGATTCTTGTCTGTGAGGGCGTCATAACTGTCCTTGAGCGGCGTCTCGATCTTGACGGCGAACCGTGAGTAGATCTGGAGATACTCAAAGATGGGGACCCTTCGTCCAATGAAATTTTGCTTTCAGAATCTGCTGGGGAAGAATCGAGCGAAGAACAAGGCCTTTTAGGCACAGAAAAGTCGGGGAAATCGCCTTCGGCAAGATCTCCAGACAAATCGGAAGATGCATCGTCAAAGTGAGAGGCCTCGTTTGGCTCCTCCATAGAGGGAGCATCAGATGTCGTGAAAGAGGAAATGTTGATTGAATCAGCACCTACATCATATCCAGCCTCTTTTGGAGATCTAATAATAGACCCGGTCTTAGGTCTGGAGAGATAATCACCGGAGGGGTACCCGCATTTGGAAAGGGAGTCAAAACGAGACTCCTCATGCTGGCCAGAAACCTTGGCATTGAATACACCAACCTGGCCAGATGATTCGAGTGAGGGCTGAAATATGGAAGCATCTGGTGACTTTACAATCTGTTCGGCAAGAAAGTTGGTCTCGGCGCTCATAATTAAGTGGTGTTGTAAAATGAAATTAGAAATCTATATAGTTGCTAGGGGAGGTGTTTCAGGGTGGGCAAATTGGACGTCACTAATTCAACAAATCAGCGCTTATGAAACTGAAATGAACTTTCATCTGTGTAGCCAATAAAGTCACAGTCATTGATGAGATGCAAATCGGACGAACTTTGAAGTCTGATGATCATTTATCTATTGTGTTGATCAGAATCAATTTATATGCGTGATCCTAAATTTTAATTAATTAGTTTAAATTGAACCATTAATTTTGTCTTTGTTGAAATGGTAAGATTGTGGCCATTGCTGTTCCCGGCAAATTACATCCGTTGCCTATCCCTCAGTATTAACATGATAGCCCAAGCAATTAACCGACGTCAAGCAATTTATGGAGATTGTCTCCAGGCCTGGAGTAAAGTCCATTAGAATCAAAAAGGATCAAAATATGGTCAAGTTCAAGGCACAAACATCAACCCTGCTTTACACCCTTGTCGTTCCCGACCTTAGCAAGGCAAAGAGGATCGAAACAGAGCTCAAACGTAAGTGATAATTTTTCTCTCGCGCGCGATCCATATGATTAACTGTTCATGCACCACTCCTAGCATTCTTGTGCGGAGAGCAAAACAACCCTTTATGAAGGATCATAATTGAATTTTTCAATTTCAACAACCCTAACTCATTTTTAGAAATCAAAGTTCCACTGGTCTCCTGCTAACGTGGCCATCCATTGTTGTATCAATAAACTCGGATTTTCGGTCTCACTTGAGTATAATATTTAATTATTTTCGCTGAACTTCCGGGTTGCAGAGACCAGATCCTTCATCATTGAGACGGAGCTGCTCCATCCTGATGCTCTGCAAAGACTGTCCAAAGAAAGGATGTTTAAAAGGGAAAGCTTTCTCACAATAAATGACAAATCGAGAGAATTTTTGGATGCCCTGGAATATCGCCTTTCTAAACATTTGGCACTTCTATATTCTTTGTGGTTCAGCCCACCAGGACTGAGGGCAAACACGACATCGCCATTTGCCGCCATTGAATACTGCGAGTTCAAATTGAAATACAACAAAGAAAATTTTTTGAATTCGCTCTCGGAAATTGAGAAAAGAATGCCGTGTTCCCCAGAAACACTGCCATAGCGACACCAAGAAGTATGCAACTGGGCTCCGTTTTCGGTCTTTGCAAGTAAAACCACTCGTTCGAGGAATAAAATTGGATCTGGCGAAAGGAAGAAATCGGATCGATGAATTAGCCTCAATCCAGACAGCGAAGCTGGCGAATTCGGTGAATACGAATAGGTGTGCAAATTTCCGCCCTCATCTCCGGCTACCAAAGAAAGAGCCCCATTTAAGCTTGGAACGAACTAAAAAGTTACTCAAGGCAAAGCAAGGCATACCTCAACACATGATGTGCGGAGATTAGAAAAGTCTTTCCCCAGTTGGATAAGCTTTGCAGGGTCTTCTTGAAAGGCTGCCAAAATAATGCTCTTAAAAGCATCTCCTATGAGAATGTAGTTTTTGATAACAGAAATGGTGGTCACATAAATAGAAACATCCATAAAGGCCACGCCGTCAAGAGACTCACCGTCACCAAACGAATGGACGATAAGCTTCGGGCCAATAGCAGTGACAAGGTACCCCGCTACTTCATCGACTGCAGTTACTGGACCCTTGACCTCTTCCTCATAAACGACTTTGAGTCTATATTTTCCTTCGAGGCAAGAGGAATCCGGAATAACAGAGATGATCTCAATAATCAAAACTCGACCACGGACCCCTCTATCTTCTCCCTTGAGAAAGCAGGTGCCGGCCACAAAATACCATTTTATTCCTGAGGCCGTCTGTCTTGAATTGAGCGGGAGCCTTTTAAGAGAAAGGCATTGTTCGTAAGGCAGCAAATGAATCCTATGATGGAATAATTTAATGGCTTCCGAGTTCTTACCTATCAATAATGAGCCAAGAGACCGGTGATATGAGCTCCAAAAAGGAAGAGACGGTAAAAGGCGTCGTCATCAAATGTGGTGCCATCATAGATACTTCTGCCCCATTAGAAGTTGAGATTTGCTTGTTATTTTCTTTGGCGAGCGCCAACTCTGCTTCGGTTGGCGGAATTATAAAAGGGACCGGTGTTTCTAGCACTGAAATGTGTGTATGGCTTTCAGGATCATATCGTAGCATGGAGATGATGGTACTGTTATCGTTTGGGCACCCTGAAGGTGACAAACCAGGCTTGAATCTTAATAGCTTTCTATCCCAGAGGATAGTTTTGGCTTCTGGTAATCCCCAGAACGGGGTTGGACTTGACGTTGACGAAAAAGGCTTGTAAATCATCAATCCATTAGAAGAGGTCAGTGACAACAAAGTAAGAGAGTCCGATAACATGATTGGACTTGCAGCGACCGGATAAGCTCCCTCTGGGAAACAAATTTCTGCAAGCACTGGCAATGAGGACGTCTTGCTCTTGTCAATAAAAATGATGTATGAAATTTCGCTTCCCAAAACCAAGACCGCATCAAGGATTGGACTAATGGCTCCGAGATGCACAATCGATTTTCGGATGTAAGAGAAATTGCACCAAAATTCATGGTCAAGCCTGGTGAATGAAACCATTGTAGCATGGCGACTTTCTTCTTCAGAGACATAAAGACCATTGTGTTCCTCATTAGCTTGCTCAAGCAAATGGCTAAAAGCTCTAGAGTAGTAAATTGAAGTAAATGAGGAATCATCCGTAGTAAATGATGGCGTGTATCGAAGGATGAGAAGCATGGACCCGCATGAACCCTGTGTAATGCTGAATTCTAGCAAAGAAATTGGAGGCTGTTCTGTCTGCATCGTAATTGATTGTTTAGCGGCCGGTGAGGAGAAGGAAAGAAGATAGGGAAGTTTGGCAATATCCATGGTCTGCCAGATCATTTCCATCGAGGGCAGGAGATAAAAGGCAACCGAATCAAGATGATCAACATTGTGTGTATAGTGGACCGCCATTATCATGGCAGAGCAGAAACGCGTAATGGAGCAGCTTTTAGCTGTTAGGTTATTGTCCGTTGCGGTTGAATCATAAATAATTTTTAAAAAGGAAGACTCGTTAACCACGAATAAATAAAGGGATCCGTTTTCTAAAATTATCGAAAGATATGAATCGCAGGACGTGGAAAAGGAAATCAGAGAGCTAATATGGCTAGACTTGATTGGCGAAGAGGGCATATCTACCGGAGTTCGGTACAAGTCATTATCCCCGATTTCCATTATTTCCTTATCCATAGAACAATGTTCATTGGACAATGAGGAAATTTCCCATCGAAAAAGCAGTCGACCGATTGATGACAAAATCAAAATAGCACTTGTCGTCACCTGAACGAGGACTACAAACGAATTTGGGAGCACCACTGAAAAGGCCAGCAAGGTGGGGCCCTCCACATGAAATGCGGCAGAGGGATCAATTACTTCCGTTAGTTGTCCACTCTGCGATTTCAGGATCAGCGTTGAGCTTTCAGAAGACAGAAAAACATAAGAAATCGAAGATCCCTCAATAGCCAAGCAGTTGACATCTCGACATCCACATAAAAGAGGCGGAAGATTGGAAAGAATTTCCGGCTTTAAGGTACTTTGGCCACTCCTTTGGCTGTTGGGATTGCAGAGAAGAAGAGAGCGGCCTGCGCCTGAATAGGAAACTGTCCTCTGAATGGAATCTACATAAGAACATTCAGGGGAGAAAGAAAGATTTGGAAACTCTCCAACGACGCTTATAATCCAGGATGAAGAAGATGCTTCCCCAAGTGCCAAAAAAGAAGATTTAAGAACAGACCTTGGTGCACTTGCCTCAATGCTTAAAGTGGACGAATACAAGTCGTCGTCATTCTTGGCGTCTGCAGTGATGTTCTATGCTCATAAATGGGTGTAATCTTACGTCATCATCCAACTCAGCAAACGAAGGGTGTGAAGAGGCAGCATCTTCGGCCGAACCATTCTGCCATATTTCAAAAAAGAGGTTTTGAGGGCCCTCCGATGTACCAAAAAACCCAAGATTCATGTTCTGCGCAGAAATGGATAAGGACCTCGTTGAAATTGAAGACACAACATATGAAGGCAAAGTGGTTGCAATGACGCTAATTTCTGCCCTAAAGACACCAGAATATCCGGGATTCAAAAAAAGTGACAATATATAAATGGAGCCGTTCAATAGGGAAAAAATAAAGTTTGAAGGGCCATCATCTGAACCATTGCCAAGATGATTGATTGTGCATTTTGTCAAATCGAGTCCAAGATGTGCGTATTTGGAATCTGAAATTAGGGACGTAAACCTACTGGAGGGGGAGAGCCCACTGATTGTGGAAAAGTTCGAATTTACAGGGATCGTGAAAACCCTGCCAAGCGTGTCAATGTGGATAAATGCACTGGTGCTTAGTACCAGTATACCGCCTAAAAGGGGTAAGTCAATTGCATAATGTTGTTGAAAGCAAAAGGGAAACAACAAACAGTTACATACATATGGGCCTTTTGACCGCCAAGATCTTAAACGCATCGGAGGGTATGTTTGTTTGCCTTCCAATAAGTATGAATGACTCGGAGTCTATATTGGAGAGGGAAAGCCAGTAGATCATCTTGGTATCTCTCAGTAGATTCAATCGACTACATCATTAAAAGATTGAGAAAATAAACGTACCAAGGATCTGTAGGCTTCGGCTCGGCAAGCAACGCCATAGCAGGGATATTAAAGTTCTCAAGAAAACAGAAGTCAACCAAGTTCCTCAGATCGTTGTCAATGGAGGATCGTAAATTATCACAGACAAAGCATTTGGGCTCAAAAAGATGGCCGTGTTTTTGAATCGACGAAAACGAAATCATACCGATGGAATCTCTTGGAAGCGGAATGGCTGCCATTCGCGATTGAGGATCAACACAAAGCCCTGCTGATTGTGGCAGAAAGGAGGCCGATAGCTATGAATTAAAACGGAGGGGCAATCTCACCGAAAGATCCTTTTCAGTATACGCCTCATCAAATGAGATCAGTGAAATTGTCTTCAGCAAATCTTCGTTTTCGTTGTACGCGACAATTGAAACCTTTTGCGGGAAAAATGAAATCATCAAGTAATCAAAGCTCTTTTCAAAAAGGCCAATATCATTTGACTCCGTTGCAGATAAAAAGATATTTGTCGAGACTGCGGAGAGCCCCGTTATTACGCCTTCAAATTTGAAGGACTTTAAATGGAGAAGCCTGTGACGAGACACACACTGTTCCCAAATGACGGAATACACAGAAACAATGTTGCTATTTGCAGTGACAAAATGGCATTTGTGGCCAGGAAATACAGAATGGGATAAATTACAAAAGAGGGAAGCGGAAATTTTCGTTGAAGGCAATGTCTGTACAACTATTTGGTTATACATCTCTGTTAAGGGAAATGATATTCAATGTAATGGTAATGAATGCCGTAAATTTCAATTTGGTCTTATCTTGTGCCACGAAAATTAAATTCCAAATTTTATTTGCTTTCCCATGTATACATCGATGTCGATTGTTTTTCAAGACGTTTCTGTGGGCGGGTTGGCCTTGGATTGCCAATGCCCCCAGAATCCGATGTGATTAGCGGAACAAATTCTGCCTGTGCCTTGCTTAGCACGAGCACGAGCACATTATTTTCCAATTTTTCGATGCCAAATACATGTGCTATGTGCTTTTGTTCAAAAGCCCAATGTACAAACCACGTATGTAATTCATAATTTATTGATGTGTTGGGAGAGCTGATTTCTAAGCGCCGAAATGATTGTTTTTGCAACGGAAATAGAGTGCTTTTCAATAAATCTTGTGATCTCAAAGGCAGGCATGGATAGCCCGCGTTTATATACAGAGAACACGTCTTTGGTATTTGGATCGATCGACACTATAATGTCCCCGACGCAATGTATCTCCTCAAGCTGGCAGGGGTCGATAAGCATGCATGGTCGAATATTGTTCAAGTTCAGTTTGGAGTTTTTAAGCAAATCCTCGTCAGGCTGCAGTATGGAAAAATACAAAATCACCGGTGTATAGGAAAGAGCAACGTCGGGATACTTGAATGTACACAATCTATTGTACATTTCAACGGAAAAGAGCGCACATAGCAATGAGTAGGAAGAGCAGCCAATAACATTTCCATCAGAGCAATCAAGTATGGTGATTGAAGCACAAAGATTCCAAACCTATCGGTGAGAGAATGAGGAAATTATACCTGCTCCCCAGACCTAATACAAAGCCTTTCAAGATCGATGGCTTTAGAAAATTTATACACCGTTTCCAGCAAGCGATGGATATAAAAATGCGACTCTAGCTCGCTAAACATAAATCCATAAGCAAGGATACCCGGTCGATGGCTTGTCAAAAAGAGACGGCAAGCTGTTCAGCTTCAAAGAAAAAGACCCCTCTTTCGGCCTTTCAGGATTTGGCGATCCCGATTCAAATGAAAGCGCAGTGTGGACTCTGGTAGCCCCCAACGTCAGCTCGACGGAAATCGAATCCCTGGTCGGTATGATGCTTGAAATTGTTGGGATTCGACTTTCTGTAAAATTTCTCCCATCCACCCTTACATTCGAAAGCGTGGACATGGCCAAAAACTTTGCCTGCAAATGGTTAGCATTCCCGGAGCCATCAACATTTAAAGTCAAAGACATGAGAAAATTAAAACTTTAATAAAATTGCCTCTAATGGGGGCTCCCACTGAATCAGTGCCTCTTTACAACTTTTTAGTAAGCTTTGAATTCTTATCGTTATGCTGGTGCATATGCCGGGCTTTCTGTCGATTTAATCTTGTTTCCGCTCGACACTTTAAAAACAAGGATTCAAAGCAGGCAAGGCTTAAGAGCCATTGTCGGAGGGCTAAGGGGTGCCTATTCTGGACTCCCTGCCACATTGCTGGTTTCGTGTCCATCGGGTATTGCATCAAAAATTTACTCTTTTCTTTCCCATACTAGCCGCAATTTTCTTCTACACTTATGAGATGATGAATGATATTTTCAAAGCAAATAGAGACCATTTCTCGCTCTCGCAAACCCTCATCTCATCGGTTACTGCTGAATTGGTACCACTTGTAAACTTGCTTTAGTGTGCCTCTGTCATAAGAACGCCAGCAGAAATTGTCAAACAAAGAAGGCAAGCGCACCTGTTTGGATCCACCTATGCGGCCTTTAATGACCTGTTAAAAAAGGCAAAAGGCAGCCGCATGGTACAATGCAGCCAACTATATCGAGGGTTTATTCCCACCATAATACGCGACATTTCGTTCGCTGCCATTCAATTTGTAATTTACGAATACAACAAGGTGCATCATGTGGTCCTTAACCTTTTAGAACCTGCTATCAAAGTACATAAGCCGACCGCTTCTTCCATCGGAAGCCTCAGTTTGCGGGTGCATTGCGGGGGGAATTTCTGCAGCCATAACAACGCCCTTGGATGTGCTAAAGACTCGAACCATGCTGAATCTTTCACCCAAGGTACCCTGGATAGCATAGCTGATTTACAGGAGAAAATCCCAAATGTGTTTGTACTGGGAACTGCCATTTTGAACAAAGAAGGCGCACGCTCGTTGCTCCATGGGCTTACGCCGCGCGTTGCATGGATGACAATAGGCGGCGGCATATTTTTTGGCGCATACGAACAGGCCAAATCATTTCTGTCGTAGCTCTATGGGGATATTTTAATAGCGGATTCAGTAAAATTACTCAGCCCCTGAAGGGGCCTTAAGTCTTCCTGCTTGATAGTTTCGGTGTGTAAGCAAGTTATCAAGCCGTGCAAGGCTTGATAACCAAGCCAGATACGCTGCAGACTTAACGTTTCTACACATTTAATAGTTTGGACATTAAATTATCCGTGTTTTCGCAAAATGGCACTGCAGCATTTGAAGATGACAAGGTGATTAAATTCATAAAATCCCTCGATTCGAGCGACTAGGGTTAGCCATAAAAGCCTTACCGTGCAACTTAGAAACTCGAAATTTGTCCAGGACTCTTCGTCAGCGAGCTTCTGCAGGTGGGAATACGACTTTAGCCTGGCGAGAGTCTCTGCCTGGCTCTCTTTCTTTCTAAATTGGACCTGCAACGCTTTCGACTTTTCATGGACGTTTTGAGAACCAAAGTCAACCGCCTCGTCCTTTGGCTTTATGTCTTGTTGTGCTGAATTGCACAAAGACGGTCTTAGTTGGATAAACGATTGCAATGGCACAATGAAAAACTTGTCATCGCTAATCAGACCCGCAAAATAGTTGGACTTTGGAGGGATTTTCAGCGAGGTCAAGTGCTGAAATCCAGACACATTATCATTCCAGAGCTCGTTGTTAACAGATGAAGATGAGCATGAAGGCTTTGGATCTTTTGCCGAAGAATAAAACTCGGAATCGGTATCGATGGGAACGAGCAGCTCAAGGAGTTCAGACTGGGACTTGAACCTGGCCTGAATCCCTTCTTCTGGATTTGCCTCTTGACGCAATGGAAATTGAAGAAGATAGATGTCATTGATATCTTTAGATAAATACAAATCCATCTCCTTGATTACCTCATCATATGGACAAGGATCCATTTATAAAATTAAAATTTATTTGTAAATTCTCGGCCTGTAGACTGACTGTGGTGTGCCCTTGGGGCTACATGCGCCAAAAGCAAAATGCTGCTGGATAAGAAGATTTGCCTTATCTTCATCACAATTGAGATATTAAAGTAGGGGATTTTAGGGCATTTACTTACAAAAGGTTGTATACAAAAGTTTGTTTCTTACTTTGGCAACATGCCTTGGCTTGGGGCTTCAAGTAGGGTATCTTTTTTTGTACCGGCTCCAGATTTTGTCGATCTCAACGAAACATAGCTAAAAGGTTAGATCCATAAGTTACCTATACATGAAGCCACCCATTGATGTCATTATTATGCCAAAAATATCGATAAGAATGATGGGGGTAGAAAATATGACGATCCCAAAGGCTATCGATATGGATTGCTTGATGTTTCCAACGACAGACATTGTCAATGGCGATGTTAGCTTTGTCAGGTAGAAAGAGGAGCAGTTCAAGGCAAAGGCGCTCAGTCCATTGATGCCCAAGAAAAAAAGAGCCACACTTAGTGTTCTGTGTACCAGCTGAAGAGAATAAAATTGATTAAATAGAGCGAGCTCGCCTTGCAGCCAGGAAAAAAGCAAACATTGAAGAAGGCAAAAAGGGGCGATTTTATAGCAAAGCTCGAGAGGATGGAATCTATCGTTCCCGGTCAGAATCAAATTGACAAAAATACCCTTGAAGGCACCTACAATGACGCCCAAAAAGGTCAAGATGCATCCGAAATTGCTAAACTCCGAGGATTCCTGAAATTGGGCAACAGAGGATAGGCAAATTCCACAAATAATCTAAAAAATATAACGATTTTGTTACCGGAATCAAAGTAAGTATAATCAGGAGAGGAGGGAGCCTGCCGAAAAAAAAGTACTCCAAAACAATGACAAAAAAGGGATTGGTCGACCTGACAATCTGGTGAAATGGAATTGAAACGTAATTCAAGCTCAAGTTGCTGGTGGCAATATTTAGAGTGAATATCACGGAACAAAGGAAAATTTTGACCGATCTGGAAAGGGAATATGAAGCGGTGTTTTCCGTGGAAAGGCCAGCTGCATACTTTTTTTTTGCTATCCTCGAAGCTATCAATAAATAAAGGAAGGAAAAAAGCCCAGAAGACCCAATATGAAGGAATGTCAATAGCCACGGAAACGAAAATCCAAGAACGGATAGGATCCACTTGTTTTGAAGAGTTAGAAACACATTGAGAGACAAGTATAAGGATATACAAATAAGCTCGATTGAAAGGAATCGAGCATAAGGCATTAAAAAAATCAAAACAAAGTGATGCCATTCAGATAGGAAAGTATTTCTGTGGGCCATAATACCCAATCAAGCGTGCCTATTAAAGAGTAGCTCCAGGTTTCAGTCTTTTCAGATGCCGTGTTTTAGCTTTTCTTTTTCAAAATAAAGTGGCCTTGGCGATTGCCGCAGTTGCACACCTTGTCATCGCTAAAGCATCAATGTAAATGGGCGGTTTCAACAAAATCTATTGTAGATAGGCGGCTCCAATAAAGCCCGCTGTAGATATCTTTGACGCATGCTACCTTTTGCACACATGTTTCGATTAAAATTTCGTTTCAGCATGCATAGCGGTCAGCAATCCATATGTGCTGCAAAGGATCTTTCAGTGTACAGCGCCATGGCTTGTCACTCCCCATAACATTGTGCAAATGTCCAAAAATTGTGTCTCAATTTTAAAATTTAGCCGTTGAATGTCTTTTGAAGATCTTTACCTGCTTTTTTCTCTTATAAGCTCTCTGCTATATGTGTTGGTTGGATATCTTCTATATGAGAAAGTCTCCATCATCGATGGTAATTTTGAATGCAGATTAAGCTTATTTCCAAAGTCAATTTTCTCGTTCGTATTTTCGTGCTCCATTTCACTGGTCCAACTTGCTTTTGTGGAGGTGTTGGGGCTTATTGATCCAATGTATGCGAATCAAAGATTTACTCCAAAATTTAGATATAGGCTCTATTTGTGGAAATCCATCATTTGGCTATTGCTTGCACTAATATTGGTCATTATTCCGCTTTACCAGATCCATTATCTGCTGGCTGGTCTGAAAGGGAACTTTAGGATCTTGTGTAGCATTGTGATCTGGGTAATCTATGTCGCATTTATATGGAAATTGGGAGGGTTAGCAGCCTTAAATGTCGACTCCAGTCGCATTCCTTATCTTACCATCTTTGCGGGAAAAGCCAGCGTCATAGGAATAGCTTTGATGGCCATTTTGGGTGGCGTCACTGCGGTATATTCATCGGCATCGATTTTTATTGAGCTTCCAACGTTCGACTCGATAAACAGGTACCCTAGACATGTGTATCCACATTTTAGCGACCAAGTCTCTTGTGAAGACAAAGCATATATTGGCTACGAAAATATTGAAAAAAAATTCAGAACCATGCATGGATATAGCCTCGCCTTGAAAAGAGAAAATCTACACAAGGTACCATGAGCCCATTCACGCCAGAGCGCCTTTTCTCGCGTTTTTGAACGGCTTTTTCAACATGGCTGTCTGTTCTATTTTGTCTATAAGCTCTCTTTGGTATACTTCTCTTTTGATTCCGTAGTCTTTGATAGGCCTATTTCTGAAAAACTACGCCTCCAACAAGACCACTTTGCATCCATCGTTTCTTCCACGCGTAATAAGCTATTTTGGGCTGCCAGTTGATATCCAGTTTTGGGTTCACTATTTCGGCTTTTTCATCATCGGGTGTACGCTCATAAACTACGTTCGCGGGTTTATCATCAATCTTTTGAAGGTACGCCATTTCCCGCTCATCTTTGCCGCGTGTAGGTGTCAAAAACCTGCTCTGAGCTAGCTGAGCCCAAATTTGTCATGCTACTTATTTCTCAGCTGATGGGCGTTTATTTTCTTTCGTGCATCATTATGCTGAGGGCCAATCTGCCCGAAGAGTATCGGTACACCGGCTGTAGTAACAATTAGCAAAGCCTTGTCTTCTGCCCTTGAAGGGTTGGTTTTCGAGTTCTACACCAGATGGTTTGACGTCTTTTTTATTTGGAGCTCTATTTTAACGTTTATTTATTTTTGGCTGTGGCACAAGGTTGTCGGCAGTACTTTACAGGTCTTTGAAGACGCCGACATGGTTGTATGAGCGATCTAGCCTTGATCCAAAGATCAAGGCCACCAAAGAGGCTGTTGATAGAGTAATTCCGCAAAATAAATTTGGAATTGGCCAGTACTATACGTTGTGAATAAATTTACACGCGCCGTACCTGCCAGTTGCTATTCCAATCCAGCACCAGAGGAAGCGATCCCACCCATGACCCAAAAACATATGCAATCGACGGGAGTAGCCTGAAATGATCGATGGTCATTGTATTTCGAAAAGGCATATCGGAAAAGTAAACAAAATAGCACTCCATTAGGGCGAAAGATACCTTACAAAATTGAAGCGAAAAAATTGCCCACGGTACATATTCAAATACATTCAAGCTGGGGCCAAGAATGTATGCCGAAAACGCCAGTAAGACCGCATACTTCAAGTCGGCACACTGGGGGCGCTTAGAAAAGCACAAATTGACACCAAATAACACGGTGGCAAAGAAAAGCATGGCCCCGGAAATTGTCCATAGCGCCGGCATGCTGCAAAAAAGTTAAAAATAATTTATTGGTGGAAGGTAAAAATGGTTTTGTTCCTTTTTCGGTTGCTTAAATCGTTGGGTGCGTTGTACATGTGTCGAATGTTGATGGTGCTCCGCAAGAGGCTAGCAGGATACACATACTCATTCATGATGGACAAAAATTCCGGGAAAACGTCTTCTCTCCCCTCTTCAATGTCACAAAGAAGGGGCTTTATGGCAGGAAGGAATATGTCGTTATAGTAGGTAATAATATCAGCCTCCTCAAAAGAATCGGCATCTGGGTCGTGATCAGACTCGCTTTCTGCTGATGATGCCTGCTCAATTGGGATCCGTCTAAATGAGGATTCCGTCTTTGAGGGATCCTGCAAGTAAATTGATAAGATGTATCGAAACGATAGCAGGTGTTCGTCTACATTGGAGAGGGACCCTGAAGAAAGATGTGGATACACCAGCGACAATCTGCAAACAGTGTACATGGCACTCATAATCACAATATCAATGCTGATACCATCCCTTAAAAGCCTTGGCCTTGCCTTTGTTATTGAGAACAACACCAGTTGCCATATAATTCTTCTAGCCGGAATGGAAAGTTGAAGCTCATGGCCTTTGATGAAAAACGATAGGGTCGATTTGAGTCTGTGTACAATTACTTTCAAGTAAAATTTGGATCTGCTAACCATGTGGTCTATGGAGCTCCAAATCCATTTATCCATCAGCAGGTTGAAATATTGCACAAGCTTGTTGTTGCTAGTACACATGTCTGTCGAGTGCGAAGATAGAATTCTGATGGTGGGGCCAATTAAAAGAGCTATTTTGGATAGCGAGCAGTTGAGCTCCGAATGAAGAGCGAGCCGAGCGGTCAACACTTCATTTAAAAGCTCGCCATAATAGCTGTCGACATTTGAAATGATCATCGATATGGCGTTAATGCAGCACACAAACTCGGGCGACATAAATGTCAAAGTATGCGAGGGATACAAATCAAAAAAGCCCTTCCACACAACACACAGGATCCTTGCACAATACGAGGAGGACTCCACCAGGGAACACAACAATGAAACATTGAGATCGATTTGCAAGTCATTCCACGGTATTGGCTCAATATCTACCACATATGAATTCTCAATAAAATAGGTCAAATCAAAGGTCAAAAAATCAAGGACATTTCCTTGCATTTTGAAAAAGCGCTCAATGAAAGGCTCGCAAGAGACGCTGAATCTTGAGCAGTTGAGAAGAAAAAAATCGAGCGAAAATGTTGGCTTTGAGATCCCATATAGCATCGTGAAGCACTTTATCATGTCCAACTCGCCGATACACGTGATTTCCTGCAGTACCACGAAAGAAAGCAAAATATACCGCCAACAAAAAGAAATGGACCCATTGAGCACATAGATTTCACTAACGTTGATATCCAAGCTTTTGTTGAGAAAAATACACAATCTTATCAGAAGAAACATCTGAGAATCGGACGGCACGCGTGAGATGGAAAGCCTGTTAACAATGGTGCTTACAAAAAAGAAACACTGCGCAATTTCGACACTAGATGCAACACTGCATATAAGGCCATCAAGCGCCTCGGCATCGTCAACCAGACAGCTGGATGACTTGACCAGCAAAAGAGCATTGTACAAGCGGGTTGGATTTATGGCCAAGCGGTCAAAAACCTTATCCATAAGCATGTAAGGCGTAAACGCCTCATCAGGGCCCACTTTGCGTAAATTAATAAGGGTCAGCCAAAACGAGGAAGCTATAAAATACTCGTCAAACACATTGGAAACGCTGAAAATGTCGTGCGAAATCAGCATGAAAAGCTCAACAATCTCGGCGTCACAGCGTGCCAAAAAATCAAATGCATTCAGCAGACACAACACGGAAACCAACTTTTCCTCCGCCTCGGGTCTAGTGGGGCAAGCAAGATCCATCGAGAGAAAGCGACAAAGGATGTACTGTCATTTTGCGGTGACAGATCATTTGCATGCGGTCGCTATTGAACCATTGCAATTCAGCTGTCACTTCGTTGTCAAATGGGATTACAAGGCGGGATGGTATTTTAATTTCAAAAAGATAGCCAATTAAATTGGAGCGAAATTTTTAATGCTCATTGAAGAAGTCATCATTGATGGCTTCAAAAGCTATGCCTCTCGAACTGTGATTGGCGGGGGGGATCCAAAACTCAATGCCATCACCGGCCTCAATGGGTCTGGAAAGTCCAATATTCTGGACGCTTTGTGCTTTGTGATGGGAATCGAAAATATAAAACAAGTAACGCCGCATAGCTTTTACCTGTCAGATTCGCGCAAATACGCTCCAGGACCTGATTTACAAGAGAGGGGCTACTGGAATTAATTTTGCCAGCGTAACTGTGATATTTAACAACGAAGACGCTCAACATTCTCCCGTTGGATTTTCCTCTTGCCCCAAAATAGCCGTGACGCGTCAGGTGCAATTTGACGCTAACTCCAGTAGATCGTGCTTGGAGGAAAAAACAAGTTTCTCATCAACGGGACCAGCGTTACGCAGGACCGGGTGGACTCTTTGTTTAGGAATGCCAATCTTAACGTCAACAATCCACGATTCTTGATTATGCAAGGACAAATAACCAAAATTTTGAACATGAAGCCGCAGGATTTATCAAATATGCTGGAAGACACCGCGGGAACTCGAGTGTATCAAGACCACAAGGAAAAGGCCATCTGTACGCTGCTGAAAAAGGATGCCAAGGTCGGCGAGATCTCTGAAGTAATGGCCTCCATTGTTTACATTTAGCTGTTGTCGCAATCAATCCTGCCCAAATTAAACTCTTTAAGGCTCGAAAGGTCGCTATCCCTTGAGCAGCAATCTTTAATGAACGAACTGGAAAAGCAAGAGGGAGATTTGGCGATATTTACGTACCAAAAGCTGCTTGTGGAGAGGAAAAGTATTGAAGAAAAAGTGTCCCATTTAAAAGCCGTTCTTTTGGATATCGAAAACAGCCAGTCTTCTCTGAATACCCAACACAATACGTTATCGGCCAACATTGAGGCCTGCTCGCCCAAAATCGTAGCCATACAAGCGAAAATTGATGGCCACTCTAAAGAGCTTTCTTTGGTTTCGTCAAAATTATCTGCCTATATCGCCAAAAAAGAAGCCCTTGAGGAGTCAATATCGACAACGGAAGCATCCATAAAGAGGCTTGTCTCTTCTTGCACGTCGCCTATCGCCGATCAAGCTCATGACAGCAGGGCAGATCGTGGCCATTTGGAAAAAATCTCGACCATTCTTTCCGAAATCAACGAAGATTTATTGAGGAAAGAAAAGCAGTCCGCCTTGATACGCTCTTCCAGCTCGCTGTCGAGCGCCTCACTAGATGAGCTGGACGCAAAAATCGATGGTAATCATGTGGTTTATAACCAAAGGATTGAACCGCTCCATTTCAGAGAAAATCCCCGAATTGTCGCACCAGGAAGAGAAAATTAAAACCCTAGATGCCAGTATCAAACAACGAAATGAAAAGAAAAAACCGGTTTGGGAACACACCATATCAAGTTTGGAGCATCAAATTTCGGAAAAGAAGGCTCTAATTGATCACTTGAATGTAAGGCGGTTTTTCAATCAATCTCATTTAGGATGAAGTACAAAAGGCCTCTGTCTCACTATCGCACCTTCCCAGCTCCATGGAGCTGCTAAAGATCAAATCGGAAAGAGAATACGAAATCAGCGGTGTCAAAAGCTCATGTTCTCGCTTGAAAGAAAAAATCGCCTCTTTTATGCGATTCCCGGATTTAAGAAACGTCGCTCAAAATCGATTTCATGGCTCGGTAGCATCTGTTTTGTACTTGCCCCCAGAAAACCGTTGCTGGGCATATGCTTTGGAACTGTGCATCGGAGGACGGATGCACAATTGGGTGGTGGACTCGGAAACCGATGCATCTCAATTGATGCAAACGGCTTCAAACAAGGCGCATAGGATGACCGTGCTACCGCTCGCAAAAATCCAGGGCCGTTCGATTGCACGCCATATTTTAGACAAGATTTCGCAAAAGGCCTCTCAATTCCCCAATTCTTGTGCGCTGCCTGCATCCTCCGTTATCGCGCCGCGGGATCCCAAGTTTTCGCCAATTATCGACTTTATCTTTGGAAATATCATTTTAACAGACAACAAAGAGCTTGCCCGTGCTATCGCTTTTGATAAGAATATCAAGATAAAGTGTGTTACCAAAGAGGGTGATATTTACGATCCCTCTGGCACGATGACTGGAGGTGCAAAATGCCACAATCCCTCAAACTCGCCGTCGTATACGACAATTGCATGTTTTTCTGAATATCATGACGTCAACGCAAAAATTGACGACATGAAGAGCTTTCTTGAGGATAAGGTAAACACTCCTCTCCAAGCCCATGCATCCGTTTCCTCTTTGCTGGCAAATCTTAACAGCCAATTGTCGTTGGAAAATGATGCACTGATGCTGCTTTCAAAAAAACTTTCAAAAAACGATCACTTTCTTGAGCTAAGGGCTCTTGAAAAAGATTCTGCCGAACTTGACGCTTGCTTGAAGCAAAAGACATTGCTTGCTGATTCAATCAGCCATTTAAGTGAGAGAGTTTCTAGCCTTTCTGAAGAGCGCATCTCACTTTGCGCTGATCTTTCCCGCGAATCAAAACTGGCAAATATAACATCAGAAATTGAGGCTCTCGTGGTTCGAAAGGCTTCTCTGGATAAAGAAAAGGCTCAATTGCTGGAATCAATTGCCCAGCAAGATTTACAGGCAAAAATATTGGCCGAAAAAAAACTTTTACACGAAAGGTCAAAGGCAGATCTGCAGATGCAATTGAAACAATCCAAGCTGCAATTGGAAGCTCTCAGTGAAACTGGAAAGACCATTCAGGGATCCTTTTCTCGTGCTCAGGAAATCGATCACAAGCTTAAAAGCGAATTGCTGTTTGAAAAGAACGAGGAGCAGTGTCTAAAGGAGGAACTTGCAAAGGTTTCTTCAAGAATATCGCAAAATCACTCGTCCATTAAAAAAACTCGGGCCGAACTCAACTCTTCAAAGGAAAGCATCGATTCGTGCATTCTGGCCATCAACAGACTGTTGAAAGAAGCCCCGCAACTGGCATCAGCTTCTTTTGCCTCGGTAGGCAGTACATCTCACATCGAACTGGACTCCAAAGTTCAAGCACTGCGCATTAAAATCTCGGAGATAAGGGAAAAGATCGCCAAGAAATCCGCTGAAATTTCCTTCAATTCGTCAAAATCAAAGGATTCCTCGCTGATCCAAATGATCGATTCGCTTGAGCGCCAAGAGTCGCATCTTCAAAAGAATTTGTCAAGAGTCAAGCTTGACAAGCAAAAAATCGAAGAGGCCATCGGGAAGCTTAATGATTTCAGAGAATCGGCTCTCAAAGACACGTTCTCTCGCGTAAACAAGGATTTTGGAGAAATCATCGGGGTGCTGTTGCCGCAATCTTTTGCCGAGCTCAATTTTGAAGGCAAAAGCATTGCCGATGGCGTTAATATAAGGATCCGCCTTGGTTCTGTGTGGAAAAACTCTCTGAATGAGCTCTCTGGTGGTCAAAAGTAGGGCTTTACAAACTAACCGTAGATCTCTTGTTGCCCTTGCCCTGATTCTTGCAATGCTGCAGTTTTCCCCGGCCCCAATCTACATACTTGATGAGATCGATGCGGCGTTGGATCTTTCCCACACGCAACATATTGGCTCTCTGCTGAAGTCCAAATTTTCGGGCGCTCAATTTATCATTGTAAGCTTAAAAGAGGGGCTGTTTAATCACGCCGACGTTTTGTTTCGAACAAAATTTGTAGATGGCGTCTCAATTGTCGAGCGCCACCAAAATCCCAACAAAGGCAAGCCCAAAAATAAAATGTCTTAAATTTTACTTTTTAAATTCCATGTCGGAGGGTGGCGCTGCTTCTGAGCAGCCTGCGGTTCCTTTTGCTCCAAAGTTTGTTTTCGATGGAAAGCGGATGCGTAAGCCGGTCTTCAGGAGAACCGTCGATTTCAACTGCTCTCTGATTAGACGCCTTAAAAACTACTATAAAGATTCGCTTTACAACAAAACTTCGCCTAGTTCTACTGATCCAAACTCAATAATTAATTTCCAGTCTACCAACGCATATCCACACTCACCCTCAAGCCTAGCCACCACTAAATTCATACATACGTCTACCAATAAAATTCGGTGTCCAGTCAATGTTGCAAAGGTATTAATTCATATCCTTAAGGTAGTGGACTCCAGAAGGCAGAAGGTTGATCACGGGATCCTCAAGTGGAGAGTTCACCCTTTGGAATGGCCTGACCTTTAACTTTGAAACCATTTTGCAGGTATTCTGATTGAATTTGACGCTTACCCGTAGGCACATGAGCAAGCGGTCCGTGCCCTTGCATGGAGCCATAATGGAAACTTTATGCTGTCTGGAGACAATCTCGGGTCAATCAAGTATTGGCAGCCAAACATGAACAACGTCCAAGTGATTCAAGGACATCACGAGTCCATACGCGATTTGACGTTTTCGCCTACCGATTTGAAATTTGCCTCGTGCTCCGATGATTCTGCCATTAAAATATGGGACTTTATCCAGGCAAAAGAAGAACGCCAACTGCGGGGACACGGCTGGGATGTCAAAAATGTCCAATGGCACCCAAACTTTTCGCTCCTTGCCTCCGGATCAAAAGACAACACGGTTCGTCTATGGGACCCCAGAATGGACCAGCCCCAGCTTGCATTGATGTATTTTTGTTGCCTCAATCTTTTAGACATGGTCATAAAAATACCGTTCTAGACATAAAATGGAACCAGAACGGGAAATGGCTATTAACGTGCGGCAAGGACCAAGTCATCAAGTTATATGATATTCGCAAGCTGGAGGAGCTCCAAACCTTTAAAGGCCATAAGAAGGACATCACAAGTATATCTAATTTTCTGATCGTTAGGCTTAAGTTGGCACCCATTTCAGGAGTCCTTTTTTGCTAGCGGAGGATTTGATGGATCGCTAATGTTTTGGAATATTGGGACCGAATCCAACGTTGGTTTGATTGATAATGCCCATGAGCAGGCCATTTGGTCCATGGATTGGCACCCCTTGGGCCATATACTGACCACAGGCTCAAATGATCATACAACCAAATTTTGGACTAGAAATAGGCCTGGAGAACTCGCTGTGACAACTGTCCAAGCATTTGAAAATAAATACAACAATGACCTTTAAAGGAATCAAATGTTCAACCGGTCGACAAAATGTCTGACCCCACGTACTTGACCATAGCCACTGTGCTAAATGCAGTCTAAGAATTCAACTTGGTGTCTTAATGGATGCAAGAGCCGCTTAAGTTTATTATCCATTGTCATGAGCTTGCAACTGAGTACATAGCGATGCCAACCACTTTGATGGATGTTTGCCAATTAGGAACTATTATCGATTGCTGCAGAAAAAAAACAGAATTCGGTACATAAATGAATCCAGGGTTCAAGCTCCTCAGTCCCATCATGTCAGAGGCAACGGGGAGCAGGCAGTTTGTTGTGCGTGCACTATTATTGGTATTCAAAAGATTTATTTCAGACTACACCACATCCAAAGGACTTGGGTTTTAAACCAAGTAAATGAATTGGTAAAGTGGGGTTACTTTTCTAGAGCCAAAACACCATAATGGGAGATGATAAAAGAAATCAGTGATGTTCATTAACATATGCGACTTCGCAATGGTAGGGAACATTTAAAAGTATACCATCTTGCTGATTGGAGTCCAGCTTTTGATGGACAAATATATTGGACTCGTTTGGCGTGTTTTTCAAGCACTTTATCGCAAGGATTCTACTCGGCTCCGGAAGGTCTACTATAAGTGAAAAGCAACGGGAGCCTTGGGCCGCCTGTGGCCTTGAAATTTGATATGAATTATAGGAAGAAGGGGCGTCAAGGTGATCAAAGCTAATACAAGAGGGACAAACTACGCTGCTAACAAAAGGAGAAAATCGGGCCTCTTGGGACGACTCGAAGCTATTTCTTTTTAAACTAAACAGCTTGGCCAGCGACCCAACTCTTATGGAAAAATCGGAAAGATAAATCGGGGGATACGAGTCGAGAAACTCGGTTTTCGAATAATTGTCATATTTTGAGAAATAATCAAACAATTGGAGATCAATAGGCGCAAACGAAAACACAAGCGAACGAGAAGGGACAGGAAGCGCAACGGCATCAGCATCGGAAATGTTTTTCCAGCTTGGACTTGTGGGAACATCAAGAGGCAAGAATTTCCCCATATCTTTGATAACCGAACCGACAATGGAATTGTTCTTAGATGGGAAAAATCCAATGGGAAGCGTAGCTCGAACATTTTCCAAGTCTTCCTCGAAAGCGAAGGTTCTGGATACAACGGTGTCCAAAATAAATCCGGTTGGAAAAGCCTCTAATTGCTGGCTGACGATGAACGAAGATGATGAATTACTAAACCCGATGTCTTTTCGCACATCGGTGAAAGATAAAGGCTTTTCAGAAATATTTGGATACAGTGACCAATCAATCAGATTTTTTGGAGAAAATGACTTTTGAAAAGATGCAGAGATCGAAAGAATAGACGAATTCACATTGGGTTTGGAAATCTTGATGAAGACGTCAAGAACGGAAACCTTTGCCTTTTCATAAGCCACTTGTTCCTTCACAATTTCATCTTTCGAAACTTGTTGCCTTGCAACCAATTCGGGTAACGATTTTATCCTATCAAAAGAGGAACCCTCAATAAAAGAGTTCCCAACTTCCAGATTGGATTTAGAGAGTTTTAAAATCGACGATAATTTAGAAATTGTCGCCTCAATTGATGTAATGGTTTCTCGTATCGGCGTATCAAAGGTAAGATTTTGCGAAATCAATTTGTCGTCAAATTCAGAAAAAAATTCCTCTGTACTGGTATAAGCTGGGAATAAGTTTGGAGAATGTGATAGCGTCCATAAGTAATATTGCTGCTGAAAGGGAACCACATAGATACTCAGCAAATCATGAAGTGGGATCATTTGTCCTTTGATAATTTTGGGAGAAACTTTTGACGAGCTGTACCAATGTTCAAAAATCTCAAATAGCTTTCTGCTTGAGAGCGTGGGTGCATCGTAGCAGGACTTGATTTTGTTATAAGACCAATGCTCCATATGGGATGAACGGATCTCCATAGACTTGAAATTAGATGGAAATAATAAATCTGACGAGCGGAAAAGACGGCATATTGGATAGCATTTGGGATTTTCGTGAACAAATAGCGGTATTTTTTTGGAGAATTCGGTAAAAAATGCTGGAGAAATCGCCTGCAATCGGAGACTCTTGGCGTTGGCACTCTTCAAATAGAGCTGGGTTAAGAGTAGCGAAAATTGATATTCCAGGCAAAATTTCAGATTCTCATAGTACCTTTCAAGCAACGGATCCCTAATTGACTTTAAATCGACTTCAATCAGAATGTCCAGATATCCTCCCAAGGAGCCGCTTTGGAACACGTGGGTTCCATATTTCATTTTTAGCGAGTTTGCAGCCGATTCGTCCTTAAACAGGGCGCCCAGATCATTTAAAAAAGGCTGCGACAGCCTTACTAGTGATGAATTGTAGGCCGTAGATGCAAAGGAAGACAAGAAAAACGACTCGGTCTCCATTGAGTATCTAAAGCGCAAAATCGAGGTGTCAAAATTTCCTGATTTGGAGAGACTGGGAAACGTTGAATTTGAAAGAAATTCCTTTTTAAACGAAAGATTGGAAACTCTGGTGGGCGTTGGGTCCCAGTGGAAAGCTTTTGACTTGAAAAACAAATTTTTTGCCCTTTCAATGATGCTTGAAGGGATCTTTTTACTAAGTGAATACAGCTCCGAAAATACCGGAGTGTGGCCAGAATTTTCGACCAAGTCCTCTATCTCACTGTAAAGTAGCGAATCCGAATTAAAGAAAATGGAAGTGGTCAAAGTCAGCTCTTTGAGAGCTTTGGGCTTTTGCATAAATCTGGCATTTCTTGGCACCAAAGATATTGAATTTGATGTTAAATATTCTGACATTGACGCTGGACACCTGCATTGCATGTGAAGGGAGTCAATGGGCCTCGAATCGGAAATTCTAGACATAATCGACGGTGTCACGCCACAAAATACTTCTCGCTCAATCTTCGAGATGTCTTTACCGCTATTTACATTAAAAACCTCATCCTCTCCAAACATGCATATGGGAGTGATATTTGAGTGGCTGACGTAAGAATACGGGACGGCTGTCAAAAGGTCGTTCATTTGTAAAACATTGGTTGCGGTAACATTTTCCAAGGGAATAACAAAGGAAAAGACCTTTTCATTCTGTTTTGCACCAGGAGAAAGACCAAAATACTTGAAAAAACAGCAAATCACCAAAATTAAAGCCAAAAGTACCGAGATAAGCACGGGAAGTAGCTTTTTGAAGACAGATGTGTGCTCTTCGATTTCTAAAGTATCTACAAGCTTCTCCTTTAAAATATTGACGTCAGTGTATGTAGTGTCGTGCTCCGAATATGGGGGCGGGGGGCTCGGATAAACGTCGTGCTTTTCATCATTCATAGCTTTAGCTTGATCTTGGAAGCAGATTAAAATTAAACTGATAATATTTGCAAAGCCAACCATTGGTGGGCCTAATTGCCAATAAAATTTATTGTGTGGCTCATTTAATTTTAACGATCTCGCTTGTGAACAGCAATTCCGACGTTGGCCTTTGTGTCGGCTAGAAAGGGTTAACACATCAAATGCGAATACATCTAAGGACAAAAGCGATTGAAGAAAGGTCTCCAATCTGCGCGAGTATCCCTTCAGTGTTATGCAGTCATGTGGACGTCTAAATCTTAAAAGCCCCGGCTCACTAAGATCATGTGATTAATGGGAAAGATGGGACCTAAATGTGCACATTTGATACAATATGCAGCCCAAAGACCAAATATCAGAGCGCGAGTCGTAGCTTGAGTTTGTAAACAATTCGGGCGCCATATAGGAAAGGGTTCCAATGAAAGTGTGGCTGCACGAGTGTTCGTCGTGGGACAGTATTTTCACCATTCCAAAATCGCCTATCTTCATATTGCTGTCGATAAAAATGTTCTCCGGCTTTAGATCGCGGTGGATAAATGGGATCGGCCCGTTATGGCAAGCAAATAGCCCCTCGATTAGTTGAGAAGCAACAATCCAGATGAAAGTCTCCGAAAAGGGGACCTTTGACTGGTTTCTTTTTGCAATAAGATCGGCCAAACTTCCGCCAGCACAATACTCCATGAAAAGATATACGCATCTTTTCTTGTAATTGATGGCCCATCCATAAAATTGCACAAACGAGGACGAAATCGGAGACGAACTAAGCGTTCGCATAATATTGACCTCCGAAATCAAATGACACCGTTCTTTAGGCGACATTCGCCCATAAAATATCTTTTTCCTTGCCAAAAACTACATTTAATCAAGGGAAAAAGCCAAACGGTCTCCTCGCCCACAGGCTTGACCTTGTGCACGATTCCATAAGAGCCTGATCCAAGGAAATTAAGGATACAGTATTTCCTGAAAATTAGCCCCTTCTCCGTGGTTGAGCTGCAGCGCATAAAATTAATTCACTTGCATGAACGCATTGTTAACACGGCCGAGCTGGGAAAATTGAACGTTCAACAATAAAAGGTGTGTAATTTGCCGCTGAGGCGCTGGTTTACAGGCCAATTTTATTGGCCAATTTTTAACCTCAATTGGAAACCCTATCCAGTGATTCTTCGACCGATTTTGAAACTTTACATTCATCAGTTTCCAATAAAATGCATTCTTGATTTAGGTGTATAGCTCAAATAGAGGCATTTTTCATGATGCTTTACATGATATTTCTCATCCTTGCTTATGTGATATCCATTGCTTTTGTTGATGCCGGCGATGATGCCTATCTGGCACCTTTAATCTTGGCCCCAAGACACGAAATTGGGATGTTCGGGGGCCACATGTCTCAAACGTTCAACAACAGATACATTGTGCATCTAAATCGCGAAAGTACTTTTGGATTTTCGCCGCGTTCATCGATGGCAGTTCTGGAGGCCCATCGACAAATGCTGCTCCAGGAGCTCTCCATGCCAGGCTCAAAATCATCCTTGGATCATACCTATGACTTTGATAGCTTTATTGGATATTCCGGGATATTTGAATCCGACTTGTTGATCAAGATCCGAAAGGATCCGGCAGTAAAACTGGTGGAACAGGATCAAGTTATGTTTGCCTTTCCCGACACTTCTTCAGAACTCTTTTTCGACAAGGATACCTTTTCCGCAACAAAGCAGCTGCTTTCGCTGACTCCCCTTGACCAATCCTTGTCTCTTGTCAACGATATCGTCAAGATGTTCAAAAAAAAGCGGCATTTGAAACTCAAAGGAAACCACGACTTTTTGTCGGAATCCTCGCTTTACAAAAGTGATTATGCAAGCAGACGCCCAAAGGGCTCAAAGTGCCTTGGGCAGGATAATGCTCCATGGGGCCTCTCAAGAGTTTCCTATAATCCGACCTATGATAACGATTTTATCAACAACGGCACATACTGGTATCCAAAGTCTGCCGGCTCCAATGTCAACGTGTACATTGTTGACACTGGCATCAATGTTGATCACGAAGATTTCAAAGGCCGAGCGCGTTGGGGCATTACCATCCCGCAATTTGATCTGGACACTGATGGCAGTGGACACGGCACTCACTGTGCCGGGATTGTGGGTGGCGACACTTATGGCGTTGCAAAAAACGCCACATTGGTTGCCGTAAAGGTATTAAGAACGAATGGATTTGGAACCAATGCTGATGTCATCAAGGGCGTTGAATGGGTCTTTAACCAGCATCGCATTTCTCAAAGGTCTGGAAGCCGATCCGTCATCAATCTTTCCCTTGGTGGCGGTCGTTCAATTGCTCTTGAAAAGGCTATCGAGGCATGCATTGACTCGGGAGTTCATGTTGCCGTTGCTGCGGGAAACGACAATCGGGACGCGTGCAACTATTCCCCTGCAGCCACGAAAAAGGCAATCACCGTTGGCGCATCGACAAAAAAGGATAAAATGGCCTACTTTTCAAACATTGGGCCATGTGTCGACATCTTTGCCCCTGGAATGGACATCACCTCGGCATGGATTGGATCGCCTACGGCGATCAACACCATTTCCGGCACTTCGATGGCTTCTCCTCACGTGGCAGGTGTGCTGGCCCTGCATCTGGGCGAGAAAGCTTATCACCCTCAGGAGCTGAAAGATCTATTATTGAAAACGGCCAACAATGGATTGCTAAAGCTGCTACCGCCAGATACCGCCAACAAACTTCTGTCCACAGATGCACTACTTACGGACGTTGAATTTTCCGCTCAAACTTTGGAAAACTCTGTGGATGACCTCTATGCATCACTATACTAGTAGCATCATTAATAATAAAATAATCCTTTTCTATTCATTGTCTTATAAATGATTACGGCCTCAACTTTGGGTCCGCGCCTATAGCAAGCGTGCCAGCCGTAGGCCAACAGATATGTCGGTTACAGACCAACATACAGGTCGACTATAACCCCCAACCCTAACCCTAAAACAATCCTAACTACATGCGCTTAACCCAAAACCGGAGCTGCAATAAAGACATTTACTATTTCTATTAAAGAATATTTTACTGGAAATGAACTAGGGTTAGACTGTTCAAGTGCCAATATGCTCTCATAGCGACTTGATAACCGAAAAATCTATCAGGGAAGAGGAAGATTGTATGCTTTCTCCAGAAGAATTGTCAAACGGCCGCTTCCCCCATCGGGCAGGATCAAAAGCAATGAAAAGAGCTAATATGGTCATCAAATATACAGTACTTTTTGACGATGCCTGTGGACTCTCCCTCGAGGCGGCTGCCGCCGCCACTGATGCGGCTGAAGGTGGCTGAACCCATATGGCGGCATCCCTATGCCATCTCCAACCCCGTCTGCACAAATCGGCGCAAATCGGCAAAAAGGACACTGCAGAGGAAGATTCATTGCCTCCAACAGCACAATTGTGATAAAATAAGAAAAAAGGAGCCTCTTCAGACAGTGTGCTTAGTTTGGCTGTAAGGCTGTTTTGCGTTCCCGGTGAATGGATGTTATAACATGGCGGTAGGAGCTGATGCAATCGAGCAGAAGGATTACCCCATGGAGAGACAAAATTCAAATATAGCGGTCTGCGAAATAAAGACGACGCTACTTACTCTGTGGAAGCTAGATCCAGGCCAAGCGAGGACAAGTCGATGCCGAGATCTAGGGCCGAGGCTAGGGGATCTGTCATCCGGATCAGCGAAAGGAGACCGGGAAGTCCATATGGATCTCCACCTTTGGGAATACCCCCTGCTACCTGCGGCTGCGACATTAATGTGGACGGTGCTGGCGAAATTTGAGACGCAGATGGCGGCAAAGGCGGGGACGACTTTTGGGGTTGGCTGGGCTGCGCAACCATGGATGATCAAAATTGAAAATTTCAATACTACGAAATTGAAGTGATATCAACCCTAACCCCCAAATTGGAATTTTCTGAATTCTATTGTGGATGGCATTTCTTTGGAGTGCTGCCTTCGGGGGCTCTACCTCCTCCGCATCCAGCGATGCTGCAAATAGAGAGGTTGCATTGATTTCAATCGAAAAAATTATCGAGCGCATGAAGACGGCAAGCCAGATGGACGAGATTCGCGCTGCCATAAAGGGGCTCAAGGGTTTCTCACGCCCCTATCCACTGGAGGTCGGCTCACTCGCCATAAGACCGTTGCTGGCAACAATAGTCGGCGCCATCCGGACAGAAGTTGAGGAGCCCGAGGCTCGTCACGGAAGACATCTTTTAGGTGCGGGTCCGCCCCCTTTTGATTCTGACGATGATACCTCCTTATATCCCGCTATTGATGACACCGAGACGCTGCTGGACATAATCAAGCTGCTGTATTATTTATGTAGGCCTCGGGATGCGCCGGAATTCAAATCAAATGTCGTCCCATTTGCAGAGATTATCATGAAGGAGGAGTCCGATATTCATGCCCTGCTGCATCTGCTTTCGTTAAACCATGACCTCGAGCTACGGCATCAACTGCTGCTATTTCTGGAACTTTTGCTGGACTATGATGCTTATCGGCTAACAGAGGTAGGCTCAGAGCCTTCCTGATATTATCAGATTTTGCTAAGCTCGCCGTTGGCTATATCCCACTTGGTGGCGCTCTTGGGCGAGCCCCAGGATATGCTCCGTGATACTGCACTCATGCTGTTGGCTAAACTGACGCAGGGACAGCATCACGAATTGCAGAAGATTGTTGCGTTCCAAGGTGCCTTTGACAGGGCTCTCAATGTAGTCGAGAACGAAGGCGGCCTTTCTGGTTGATATCTCAATTTTTATTGTAGGCTCTCGGGCAGTGGACGATGCATTGGCGTTGATAGGAAATTTGGTGGCCCGTAATCCCACCAACCAACGCTACTTTCGGGAAATTGGCGGTGACCAACGGCTATTGCTGCTTTTTCGGTCCACGCTTAGCGGAGCCAACTGGAATTCCCAGGAGCCGCATTTGGACAATCAAGGGCAACAAAATCGATCTGAGCATGGCGATTTGAATGGAGAAATCGCCATTCAGCTTGGGACATTATTTCTTGGGCATATCATCTGCAAGGGGCTTTTGGTGCCGCTAGCAACACCTAGCACCTTGCTTTCACAAAGCGCATTGGGGGTCAATGCGCCTTTACCATTTCTAACGCTGCTTTTTGATGCATTAAAAGCGTCCGTGTCGCTAGCATGGACCTCCATGACTACCAGAAGTACTACGAGCCTCAACCTTCGGCCGCTTTCATACATTCAGCCAGAGCTTATTGTGGGCGTGCTGGAAACAATCGGCCATCTTATCTACCAACATCCGGAAAACCAGGCATATTTTTTAACCCATACGGCAGCAGGCTGGGGGTGGGATGTCCATCTTGCACTGATTGCGACTTCTCCCATACTCTCTCTCACCGTTGCCGGAGGCGAGGCGGTAGAGCTGGCCATCAGAGACGCCGCTTTGTTTATATTTGCATCACTAGGCGATTCCTTGTTAAAGACAATTTCACGCTGCCCAGAAAATAACACTAGCGCCATCAATGACACTGCTGTCGGCGTTCATACCAATGAGGGAATCCACGGAATTGCAGCTGATTCCGTTGGAAGCTTTTTTGAGGCAGAGGGGGGAATCCCTGGGAAGACCGTATCTGTGCCGACTCCGATCAGCATTGCTGTCCAAATCCTTGTAGAGTCAGAATGGGAAGGTAGCTCTTTGTGGCCGGTTCATTATGCCACAAATATCCTTATTGCGTATCTGCACCATGCTCAAAACAGTACTGAGCTGCGGGAATCCCTCATTCCGCTGATTGGAATTGATTCTAATCAACTTGCTGTGCCTACCCGTGGTGTAGATTCACGCTCCCGTGAAGATCTATTGCCTGCAGTTACGAACCCCAAACGGCAACACACCGTTTTTGGGAGCACTGTCTCGTTGATACATCTTGTTATGGCGAAATTTCTTCGCCCTTCGCATATCAATTTGTCAGTTCTAAAAGGGGACCCTGGTGCTCTGCGGGTCTCTCAGAAGGAGCGAGCTGGTATTGTCGTGTGCAAGTCTCTTTTCGCATTGCTGATCCACCTTGGAAACCTGCATATGGAAGCGCTTTTTGAAGCATTTGCAAGCGAACAGGGCACCGTTTCAACGGCCAACCTTCATATGCTGGTGGAATGGATTTCGCCGACTTTCGATGCAACTCTTCTCGGTGGCCTTGCTGCTTTTCTCTTTTCACAGCTGCTATATTCTGCCGCCTTATTGGATCGTCTTTGGGATAGCGAGAATCCGGAGGATCATGGGTCCCAGGCGAATAGTGTCCATCGCAGAGATGCCCACATTCTTATGGAGCTACTGCATGTCAGGGTGGGCATCGATGCTGTCGCTTCAAGGCTTGCATTGTTACAGCAGCATCTCTTTTCGCGGTTCCCAGGTCATGCTGCGGCGCTTCCTGCTTTGCTACAAGAATCCGGACCTGCGAATCCGGCGTTTCTGGATGCATCGACCGTTGAAATCATCAGACGCTCCATGGGTATGGCCGTGTTACTTATTCGTAGACGACATTCAAGAATTTCTTCGGGCTTCGCAGCGGCGGGTCCAGGCCGCACATCAATCGACTTGTGTTTCACTACCGCGCATTCAACGCAGTCCTCGCTTGGTTGAGGAAGCCCATCTTTCTAACCTTCCACTACATGTCCGAGAAGTCTTGAGTGCTAGCGAACGGAGCACTCAGGCACTCATTGCTGCCAAGGAACAGATGATAATCGAACGCGACACGCGAATTGCGGAGCAATGTGCCGCAATTTCAGAACAACGCGTGTTTCTGGAACAGGCGACTGAAAAGATCGCCGAACTTTCTGCGCAAATCTCTTCATTGGAGGAGTCTCGATTGAGAGTGATTTCCAAGCTTGAAGGTCAGCTTGAAAGTCTCACTTCATCCTACACTGCGCTAAGACGTGAACACGACCAGCTGCTGATTCTATTAACCGACCTAACCTCACCCAAAGGCATGAGCACCATAAATGGAACGTCATTGGCGCCACTGGAAGCCTCACAGGCACCGTCAGAAAAACTCTTCAGCCCCTCACAACGTACCATGGCCAAAGAAGCGGATGCGGTAGACGCTCCTTCACCTACTCCTCAAAAGACCGGTGCATTAGCTTCTGTGATCCCTTTGTTATGGAAAATGGTGCCCACTCCCATTCAGAACCATCTTGGCCCTGCCAAAGCCCAACATAACTCTTCTACGGATTCCAACAAGGCAATAGTGGAAACTGACACCGCCCCTATGCCTGTGTCTGTGAACGGCTCTGCCCAAAATCATATGCCCGCAAATGTGCACGCCATTGCTACACTACCGGTTAACGGCGCCGATAATTACACAGTGAACCCCGTTGCACAACAGCATCATCTGAAAGTTATGCCCGTATCCCCCGGTCTGCAGAATGATCGCCCAATTGGTGCCCAGCCCTTTCCACTAGACCATTGTAATGGGATACATGAGCGTTTTTCCAGTTACATACCGATTGCGGAAACATCATCTTCCATCAACTACCCTGCTGGTACATACGTAGAGCCGCCCCCGCCTTCCATCGGCTATCCTGTGGGCAACTATGTAAAACCACATCCATCCTCGGATATACATCCACATAGTGCAGCTCATGATGCATATCTTTCATTTTCCTCCCCCTTGGAACCGATGACGACGATGCCGCCGGCAGATCAGATGCCCTCGAACAAAAATCCCGACCCAGAGCCCTACTTCAGCGCGCCCCCAGGCACGATCCACCCATACTACCTGCACATGAACTACCACAGCGTTTCCTTTGAGGATAGCCTCGGGTTTGTGCCTCAACCCGAATCAGACTAATAGAGTGTATATTGAGATAAATTTGAAACGTATGTGTAGTTATGCAGATACATACAAAGTTGGCTGCATTTGAGGGTCTCGCTTGCGAATATTGACAAGGGGATCCTCGATTCGGATTGCTTATTTATTAGTTAATAGTCCAGAGACTCGTCTGCATCTTCGTTTTCAGAAGCATCCTGATCAGACTGCTCCCCAGGCTCTGCCTGTGTATTGGGTACGATTTCACCCTGTCGCCATTTTCTGGCCATTTCCAATAGCCGCATGGCAGCCGTGTTTTCTTCATGGGCATGTGCGTCTGTGGAAGACTGCGCCAATCGACCTTCTTCGTCAGATGCCTTTTTCCATTCGCCTGACTCGCTGTCAAACACTGGCCGTTTGTGATGCAGCCATTCGATAGGCCGGTTTTGGGCAGCCTCGTGAGCAATGTATGCGTCAATAATTTGGGCCAGCGCTTCATATGTTGGGGTGGCTTCCTCCGCCTCAAAGTGGGCGAGCGCGCGTTCCCAAGTGCCGGGCTCCAACATACATAGTGCAAGCCAGGGTTCAGCATCATATGGTGCCAACGAAATCCAACGCCCAAGCAGTCCAATCTGCTCTTTAGGCGCCGTTTCGGAAAACTTAAGTGCCGCCCGGATCAACTCAATCGAGGATGACGGTGTTGCGTGTTGTGCAGCGTCAATAGCGATTTGTAGAAGCGACTTGGCCCGTTTGGTGTCCCCAAGAGCCTCCTCTAATGAGGCCCAGCTGAGCCACGCCTCATGCGCATCTGGGCGCCACAGGACCCAACGTTCATATAGCTTCCGTGCCCTATCAAATTCCTTCATCTTGAGCTCAATGTTGATATATGCGTTAAATAGAGACCGACGCGGGGTCCGGCCTACGGCCACCCCCAGAATGCGCCGTGCCCTTGCGATGTTTCCATCTCGTATGAGCGCCTTTGCTAGCATGGTCCAGAGCTTGGAAAAAGACCATCCCGCATTGAGCGGTATTGTGTTGATTGCGCGCTCCAAAATGGCAATGGCATCCTTATTGCAGGTAAAGTCCAGCTCTGTCCACACGGCATAATAGATCCACAGATAAATATACCTACACTAGTCAGTGATAGCTCCATCATACCTGCGCCAGTATTGCTTCTCCAAAGAAAGAGGCACCATTGCTACAGCCCGTTCAAAAAGCAGCTGCACCGTCATCTGGTTGTGTGCGGAAAGCATTGATCCGACCGTTTGCGAGGGCCCCGCTTTGATGTCAGATTGGGGCTCAACGGTGGTATCATGGCCGGGCGTTGGCATTGCCAGCAGTGGAGGCATGGCCGCAAGCTCTTGTTCTAGCCATATCCGCTCAAACCATGTGTCATATGCATGCGGATTGGCCTCTAGCTCTTGCTCGTACAGCTTGGCGCGGCTCTCCAGCACAACTCGCTCTGTTTCTTCTGCGGTTCCAAACTGCTTTTCAAACTGCGTATATCTTGTGAAGAGAGGCCCCGCAGCGGCTTGTGGAAGTGTGGTAAGCGCCCGCTGGAAAACTCGACGCGCGCTCTCGTGGTCACCTCGCCGAATTTCGAATTTGGCAAAAGCAGTGAAAAGCTTTGGCGCAGCCCGGTCGCCTAACGAGCCAATTGCCTCTTCATAAAGAGCCCTAGAATTCTCGATGGCTCCAAGAGACTCTTCCCACTTGGCTGCATCGATCCATATATCCGAGTCCGTGGGAAACCGCTTTAACATGCGTCCATAAATGGCTCGCGCTCGTCCGGTCTCTTTGTAGCGCATTTCCAGCTTGATGTAGGACAGAAATGCAGCAGATGGCGGTTGCCAACCTTCAATCCAGCGCTCAAAGATTGCTCGCGCACCGTCGATGTTCTGAAGCTTTTCCTCAAAGTACGCCCACTTGTACCAGAATTGGTCGATGCGTGGAAGCAAAGAAACTGCTCGATTCCACACATTTCTTGTGTGCTGGATGTTGCCGACTTTCATTTCCATTTCAGCATACTTGAGCCAGATGACGGGATTGCGATAGTCCACCTCGAGCACGCGCTCGTAAAGGGACCTGGCCCGTGCGCGCTCCTCCATCTTTTCCTCCCAAGCGGCATACTTGAGCCATGTACCGATGGAATTTCTGTTTCTTCTAAGGGCATCCTCAAAGCCCTTTCTTTTTACATGAAGCTGGTCTGCAGATTCCTGCAAAGACTCGGCATCGAGACTGCGCTTCTGAGCCAACTGGCGAATAGTGGGCTCTGAACGCTCTGTGGCTTCTCGGAGCAGCTGCTCTGCAGTTATTTGGATATCTGCAGGGGCCTTGTTCTTGACGCGACTCCCTCTCGATGCAATCAGACGATCCGAATTGGAGGAGAACTTTGCATACGAATAAGTGTCCATCGGCAAGTTTAAAAGTGGCACCGGGTTTAATGCGCTAATTATTTAATTTTTATTTTAAATTGGCCTCAATTTTTGTTAACTCAACTTGATGCAGCCACCAAGGACACTAAAAATTTCACATTCGCAAATTAACAATTGACCGTTTGTGTGTAGGCGCCCTAATTATGCGAGCCGAGCCTCAAAATGTCCTCCTCTGTCCACAACGAAGAGCCAAGCTGAGCCTCTCTCGGAAGTGGCTGTGCAATACCTTTGAAGAATTTTCGTATCAGCGAAAGTGCAGAATCGGTACACAATCCGTTTTGGGAATCTGGCATTGCTCTTCCCATCCATAGAGGCAATTTTTGCCTCTGATCTGCCCGTGCATACCTCTTGTCGGCAAGTATCATCACACCATAGTCTTTTTTTCCTCGGAGCACACGGCCTACGTGTAAGAGGGGGTGAAAAGATACCTAAACATTGCGCGGCTTGCCTCAGTGCGTCAAAGGATAGAAAGTCTCCCTCGCTGATTCCGACCCTATCCCGTAAAAAAGAGAGTCTAGCGCGTAGGGTTCTGCTTTCTGTATATTGGAAAGGCATTCCGACCATCAATACGGTGCGTCCATATGGACCGTCAAAGTCAACGCCTTCTGAGACCTTTCCTCTGGCAACGCTCAACAGCACAGCTCCACGTCCGTTTTCGCAGGCCTATAAAAAGAAGGCAGTACTTACTTGACGATAGCGCATAAGGGCCTCCGCAGTGGCACTCCCGGACTCCTCTTCGACGAAAATCAATTTTTGTACTTTTGCAAATATTCCCAATTCATTCCATGAAGCTATCATTTTTGACATGTACAAATAGGATGGAAAGAACACCACCAACCCATCTGGAGTGACAGAAGAAACTGCTATCAGGAGCTGTCCATAGTTTCGCACAATAGAGGGATCATGCCGTGTGGAAAACCTTGAAGAAAGAGGTAGCTGGTCCGATCCCCTTGTTACGGATAAAAGCAAAAAAGAGGGCCTCGTCAGTGAGATTTCCAGCGATTCTGCAAGCGCAGGCCTAAACCCAAGAAGCCTTGGAAACATCGTAAGGGGAGAAAGTGTCCCGGACGTGATTAACACGGACGAGAATTTCTCAAAAATTGGCCTCATCGCTATAGTAGCATCGAGACAGCTCAAAAATAAAACGGGAACTGTATTTTCACCCAAAGTTTCCACGTCAACGGGGTCAAAGAAAATTAGAAAGGTCCCCTGCTCTTTCCCATACGTGCTCATAATGGATGCAAAGAGCGCTGTCTTTTGAAGAGAGCCCATGTACTCCAAATGCGTTGATTCAAGCGAACGAACCAAAGAGGAAAGTCTTTCGGCCAAAAACCTGAACTCAAAATAAAAGACTTACTGCATTGGCTTTGCTTCTATCATAGAGATCTCCTTGGCGGCGAGCATAAAAGACAGTGGCGTTTCAGTGGTTGGGCTGCGACCTTTCATAATGGTCTTTAGATATTCGACCCATCTCCTAAGAAGGCCTAGGAAATGCTCTGCCTTCCGCAGGTTTCCCGGTAAAACCTCATCCAGAAGATTATCTGGAATTCCTATGGATCAAAGAAATCGATACGAAACCTGAGCCAATAAGAAGGTCGGTCAAAGGGAGATTTTGAGCATTGTTGGCTTGGCGTAAGCCCATTATTAAGCGATTATAGTCCTCCGTGAGCTTTTGGAGATCTGTTTCTTTTTTTTCCTGCACACGCTGCAGAAGCGCATTAATTGCTCTCGTGGAATTATCCAATGTCCATGGTGTGATTTTGACCGACAAACCCTCAATGCACACCTGGTCAATATTATGGGCCTCATCGAAAATCACAATCGATTCCTTCGGCAAATCCTTACATACCAAGTCAGATATTTTTGGGTCAAGGAGATAAGGATATCCAAAGATGACAATGTTAGCCTCAAGCAGCGCTTTTCTGGCTAAAAAATAAGGGCAAAGCCCTTTGGATGTGCAAATTTCTTTCAGAGAACTAAGCGTATATACATTTGGCCTTTCCAATAAAGATCCGACTCCATCGGCTGAAAGAAGTTCCAGATTTTCAAAATAGTCGCATTTTGGCGAATTAGCAGACGCTCTGGCCCAACTTGCTGTCCGTTCGTGGCATTTCCCATCAATTATCCGACCAATGGGAACGGCAAACCGGTCTCCTTCATTTGAAAGTTGAGAGGAAGATGATTGGACATCACTATTAATGCACAGATTTTTTCTAGAACTCAGTCCTATTCCAAGGAAATCCGATAGGCCAGGATGGGGAATCGGCTCGGTTTTCTAGAGCTATGTGAGAAGCTACTAAGCATACCAGCCGATATTGGATGATGTTTTTCAGCTCCTCCAATGCCTTATCGATTTCTGGAACTGTTCTAGTGCAGTAGATGATCTTTGCGACTTTCTCTGGATAGTCCAGGTGATATGAAACGACCAAAGATAGAATTGCGGCCGTTTTTCCTGTCCCCGAAGGCATCTCAATCAAGCCGTGACCCTAAAGTATTACGACGCACGCTACCTTTGCATCTAAGACCCTCTTGAGAGAGCACATATATTTATATTGTTCGGGGTATATGGTTTCATAGGGGAAATATATATCAAGCTCGTCGATTTTGAATTTCATAAAAAATGAACAATTTATTATTTACAGACCCTTGGATCCTCCTGGTCTTTTTTGGAGAAGTTTGGAGATTCACGGAACACCATGTTGAACCTATGATCACGATGTGCATTGAGAACCTTCCAATGCGCCTAAGAACGGAGATTTTGCTTAAATATAGACGAAGGACCCCGTCCTTGAATTTCTGCGCCATTCTAAATTCGATAAACTGTGGTGATACCCCATTTGCAACCTCAGGATATCTCCTGGACGAATCGGGCTTCCAAGTTCGTCCCATACATATAGCTCAATAGATCCAGATTCATCCGCTACAAGAACAGTGAATATTTCGTGTCCGTCTTTAGTAACCTTGCGCTCTAACGTTACACTTGATATAAAGTACCCTCTATCCTCAATACGATGAATTGCATATTCAGGCTTTTTGCGTTCTGCTTTACCTGTCTAATTAGGGTACTTTTGGGTCCTATGGTTGTTGTTGCTGTTGTTGATGGGCCAGGCAGCATCGTGCCCGATGCTGCAGCAGCCGTTGATTTTAACATGCACAAATAAAAGAAGCAAAACTAAAAAATGAAATTTAGTGCTGACGAATTCGGTGTATAAATTTTCGTTTAGGGGGAGCCTTTTATTATGCTGACCCTTTGTATCGCCAACCTGATGGGCTTTTTTAAAAAGAAACTCCATCCTACCGTTGCCAAAACATAAATTATTTGAAAATTCGCGCACCAAACGTCTTATCGATTGAACCAAATTGTGGTGCATTTATGGGCATAAATGAAACAAAAATTAAATCAATTTTAGTTGCGCTGAATTTCTTCAGCTACCAATGAACGATCCACTTTATGGTAAGAAAAAGTGAATTGCCTTGGTAAAAACTTTAATAGCGAGAAGAAATTAATATAGACGAATGGGTTTTCCCATAGAAGACTTGAGGAAAACGGAGCCAATATTTTGCCATCCCTTTTTAAGCAGGGAGACAAGGTAGTTGGTCGACAACATCACGTTTGCAACAAGCTCTTCTTCAGACATCTCAACAGTTCCAACAGCAATTCCGAGACACGGGCTCTTTTTGTATTGGAATTTGACGGTTGCGCGGAGCTCTTGGACTTTTTCGGCAATTTTGTCGGCATGGGAAATTGGGGTGGGAAACTTTCCTGCCTTGTTGAGACCAGGACCTAGCAGCTTTGGAATTTGTTTGATGACAACATCACTAGAAAGGAATGCATCGAAAGACTTTGCAAGCTTTTTGACTTCCTTCTTGTCTTTGTTGAGCTTCTTGAGATCATCAACAGATCGGAAGGGGATGCCGAGAGCCTTTGCTTGATCGCAATGCAAAGCATCACCGAGAACACAGACGGTGAGATTTGGGCGAGAAACGTTTGGAAGCTTGATGCTACCTCCAAAACGCTTGTCACGGTTGGGGTCATAGCTTTTAAGCCCATATTGGACCTCAACAGACTCGATAAAATTTCTCTTCGTCTCGGGGTCGTTGGAGCTGGAAAGCACAGTATTTATGGAAGTGCGAACTGTAGCAACAGATACTTTTGAACTACGAAAGTAAGTATGATGGATGCAATGGGGAGAGAAAAATTAGGAGTAATGTCCAGGATGCCTACCTCATTGAAAATAAACTTAAAATTTAAAAGTTCTTTTTATTTAAAAAGTATGTCGACTGTGTCTTCGCCATCCGCCCCCATAAGTGGTGCTATTTCTGGCAGAACGCTTTACCTTAAAAATCTGAATGACAAAATCAAAAAACAAAGTACATTACCAATGCTAACCCCTAGCTTTAAAGAGACATCTTTATGCTTTATTTATGTCTTATGGCCGGGTTGTCGACATTGTGGCTCTGAAAACGATGAAAATGCGAGGACAAGCCTTCATTGTGTTTGAAGATCAAGTGGCATCGGCGCTTGCTCTAAAATCGCTTCAAGGGTTTTCGTTTTTTGGAAAGCCTTTGGTAAACTTTGCTTGGTTTATTTTTGATAGAGAATCTCATATTCCAAATCCATTAGCAAGTCCGACCCAGATTTTGTGCTATTCCAGCAGGAGGAAAAAGAGGATGGTCATTTTGATAAAAAAAGTACCTTTTTTTCACTTATAAAGCAGGGAAGATTGATTTCTCAGATGACGTATCGGCAAACACACAGCCCGAGTCCCAGGAGTCTGATGACAGCGAAGGCGACAAAAGTGACCATTAGCGGTGGCAAATCGATACATGTAGATGCAAATAAACTTTATTTTTTATTCTTTTGCTCTGAGAAGAGGAAGAACCATTCGGCCTCCGATGTTGAACCCGCACTGATAGAATACTCCTTTGATAAAGGGAGATGCTATGAATAAGAGACACCATTTCAGCCAGTATTTAGCGTCTGAGTTATTTTTTCGGTGATTCATTCTCAAAAAGGATTGTTCTCACACCACAACTAATAAATCCAGTAATAAAAGGGATTAAAATAAAGGAAAGAACAGCGGATGGTGCGTCAGATAAAAGCTGCTTGGTAGCGTGTGTGATTTGTGCAAAAAACAGAAAAAAACTGCCAACGGGGCAAGGAGATCGCGGTTGATTGTCTTTGTTCTTCTTTAGCGCCAATGAAGAATCGGAAACAATCGCTTCTTGCAGCATTAAAAAGTGCAATTTAATCAATTTGAAAAATTTTAAATTAAAATTTACATGATCACACCCAGGGCTCCCTTGTTGTTTTCCCTGTTCCGTCACTCTGTGCCAAACACAAGGTGTTCATATTTTCGCAATCATGTGGACCTCCAAAATTTCTATTCGCAATATTTGCGATCCTTTGTTTCTTCGTCCAGAAGTGAAGAGCATGGAGAAATAACCACCTCCCCAGGTGAAACACTCATCCCTATGGAGGGCGTTCATACCATTGTAAATAGCGAAAATCTTTCCAACTATTCAGCCCAAAATACTGCTAAAGAAGATTTCTCTGGTAAAAAAAATTGGACTGGCACCATCGATACGCAGGCTTTAATTGATGCACTTTCTTTGCAATTTACCACGGCTCAGGCGGAGGCCCTGGTTGTGGTCATGCAAGATATTGTCCGAGAAAAGCTTTCAACCGGAGTGATCTCAAAACAGCAAATAGATACCGACTCCCAAATGCTTAAAGCGCGATGTCATGAGATTAGGTTGGATCTTCAAATCCAGCAATCAAAAAATGCCACTGCAAGGAAAGCGTTGCACGAGCGGTGTACAAATGAAATCCAGTCGACCATTGAAAAGCTTCGAGATGGCGTCGATATGTTGCAGTCTGATGCCAGAATGCGGCTTTCGCTTTTCAAGAGTGAAAATAGAGAGGAACTCTCAAAAATTGACTCATCCGTGCACCATGAAAATTCACAGCTTGCCTTACAAATTTCGGACATCAAGACATTTATGGAGGGCGTCAAAGTACGCCTTATGTTCAAGTTTACGATCTTTCTAATCTTTGCTCTGTTGGCTCTTGTCCTGGAAAAAAATATCAAGAAGAGCAGATTGGATACACCGAGCAAAAGGCCATCTGTGGAGTCATCAAATGGCTCTTCACAGCCCGATGTGCTTCCCACAACGGATGAGTTACTTTTATGAGTCTATATGCGATTTTTCCGGTCATGGCGCGATAGCATGCATCACTTATGGCTCTGTGAAGACTATTTTTGATGCTTGGAGATTTTGCCGGCATACAATAGTTGTAACCCCGAAATTTCTACGGCCGTTAAGACAAAGGAAGTTTTTTAAACATCAAAACATGCTAAAAACATAAATTTGGACTGGGTTAGAGCACACATGATATAGTGTATGGGCTGTATGTATATCGATGTGCTAGATTAAAGATCGAGTCTCGAAGAGTGATGTTAAAATACTTTATTGGGCTTACATAAATCCAATCTATAAAATATAAGCAACGAGGAGGATAGATACCTTGTAGGCAATATCTGCTGCATCGGTACTGGGGCTGAGGCGGACATAAGCCTTCTTGATGCCATCAGGGCTAAAAATAAGAAAATGGTCTTACCGAATCAAAGTATTGATTTTAATTGGTGTGAACTCATACAGTGTCTTCAGCGCACGTTTGATCTGGTGCTTTGAGGCGCGGACATCGCAAAGAAAAACAAGAGTGTTGTTCTCCTCCATTTTTCGAATTGCAGACTCGGTGCAAAGGGGAGATCGGATTATGGCATGTGCATCCATGGAGTTTTTCTTTGGAATGGCTTTGCGAACATACTTAGGAGTACGCGGCAGACGAAGTGTCTTTGGGCGATAGAAGTGGGTGGATGTTCTGATTTTCTTTGTTGCCTTTGAAGCAACACCCTTAAGTGCAGCCTTCCTAGATGCAAGTGCTGTTTTCTTGGCTGCAGATGATGCTATCGAGAATTAGGGTAAAATACGTCGTTTTAGGATGGATGATAATCAAACAGAGGAGAAAGACTTACCAGTGCTAGGCTTGGAGTATGCGGAAGACATTAAATTTCTAAAGTTTAGTAAATTTTAAAAATTGAATTTTTTACTTCCTTAATGCATTACAGTCCTCGTTTACTCCATGGCGAAAATGAGGTTTCTCCGCGTAAAGGAGTGCTTCGTAAAAACTCTACCTTTACCGTTGAGGATCTTTCCTTTGCTAAAACAAAAAAAGACTTGACAATCGGCGATAATAGCCTGAACGATAACTCGGATCTTGATTTCATCGATGACGATCCGGACCTTTCTTCTGCAATGTCCGATGATGATGAAATAGATTCCAACGCAGAGGAGCTAAATTTTAGCCAAGAGGAGATGAAGTCTGATGAGGAAGATATAAAGTCTGATGAGGAAGATATAAAGTCTGATGAGCAAGATATAAAGTCTGATGAGGAAGAAATACAATCCGCCAGTAACGATCTTAGTGAATTTTTAGATGAGAAAGAAGAAAGAACGGCCAACGTAGCGCAAATGAATATCACGTCCGATCTTGCTACCTTAAAGAAAAGGATTGAAGAGACCGTTTATATTTTGATGAACTTTTCCAAGGCTAGAGACCCAAATACTTCCCGTCCCACCTACTGCAATGCTCTGATTAAGGACCTCTGTCTTTATTACGGATATTCGGAGTATTTGATCACAGAACATTTCTTCCACATGTTTTCAGTTGCAGAGCTTATCCAATTCTTGGAAGCCAGCGACGTTCCTCGTCCCGTTACCATTCGTACAAATACACTTAAAATCAAGCGACGAAGGGATCTTGCAAAGGCTCTCATTGGCAGGGGCATAAATGTTGACCCACTCGCCATTGGGGATGAAACGGAGGATGACAACGAGGCATCGTCGTCCAATGCTTGGTCGGCCCTTGGCCTTCAGGTCTTCCATGATGGAGGAGATGATAGATCCTCCGGCAATGTTCCGCTTGGAGCAACACCGGAATATCTTTCGGGACTATATATGCTGCAAGCAGCCGCGTCGTTCCTTCCTGTTGTGTCTCTTGCACCTGCTCCTGGAGAGCGAGTTTTGGACATGTGTGCAGCACCGGGCGGCAAGTCTACACACTGCTCGCAACTGATGAAAAACTCTGGTCTGCTACTTGCCAACGATCTTTCCAAAGATCGCCAGAAAGCAACTGCCGCAAATATTTACCGCCTTGGAGTGCGCAATGCCATTATTTCCGTTATGGACGGACGACAGCTTCCCTCCCAATTTGGGGCCAACTTTTTTGACAAGGTGCTTTTAGACGCTCCATGCTCCGGAACTGGAGTCATCTCGAAAGACCCTACCGTCAAAGTTTCTAAAGAAGCTTCTGACTTTAAGCTTCTTACACATACGCAAAAAGAATTGATTTTAACGGCCATTGACTTGGCCAGTGCCAATGATGGCGTTATTGTCTATTCCACCTGTTCTGTTTGCGTCGAAGAGAACGAGGAAATTGTTCAATACGCGCTCGAAAAACGGCCCAATGTCAAGCTGGTTGAGACGCGCCTTCCATTTGGACGTCCCGGATATGTCAACTATCGTGAAAAACGGTTCTCTTCGTCGATGAAGCTTACGATGAGATATTATCCCCACGTGCACAACTTGGACGGATTTTATGTGGCCAGGTTTATCAAAACATCTTGTTTTCCAAACCCAGCAGGTAGAAATGTCCAGACCGAGGCGTTGGCGGCCCGTGATGAAGGGAAATCCCAGTGACACGTGTACACCGAATTGCAGTAAATTATTTTCCTTATTTCGTTATTTGTAATTTTGTAATCGCACATTTTGGTAACGCAAATTTTCATCGTTCAACCACTTGGCGCGTGTGATGGCGGCAGTTGACGAGGCCAAGTTAAACTCGTTTTTGCACAAAGTCGTCACTGATGATGCTGCTTTGGCTTTGATATGCGTATGTATGTTCACGCCTAATTCTGGTAGTCTGGCCCGACCGCCGTTCCACTAGAGCAAAATACGATCAGATTGCTTGATAACATATCAACCGGCCAGCGCGGCGCTGTCTCGGCAGAGTATTTCCTTGCAATGGGATACTATGTGATTTTCTTCCATCGGACCAATACAAAGTTGCCCTTCATAAGGCAAGTGACCAGCGAAGATATTTCGTCTTTTGCAGGTACGCATTTCAGCGCTCATCAAAGTGGACCAAACCAACAACACGCTACATTGCACCCCGATCGTAATTGAGGCGCTTTTGAAAAGGAAAAAATATGCAGACCGAATGCTCCTGTTTTCGTTTTTTTCTTTCCATCAGTATCAAGCAGGGTTGGAGATCATTTGCACACACGCCCATCGCTTGATGCGGTCAAAGCTGCTCATTTTCCTTGCTGCCGCCGTATCTGACTTTACGCCCAGTGATGTCCCGTTGCACAAAATCAACTCATCAGTGGCAGATTTATCTGAAAATCTGACGATAACGCTCAAGCCAACTCCAAAAGTTGTTCAACAAATAACCTCCTCTTGGGCGCCGACGTCAATGATTGTTTCTTTCAAGGTAACGCGTTTCCCCAATCACCTTAGCTTGAAACCGACAAATCCATTTTGAAGCAAAAAGCCATTGGTGCTCTTGAAAAATACAGGTGCTCAGCCATAATAGCAAATCACCTGCCATCGATCAGGAGCAAAATGATGCTGATATGGAAAAAGACCACTTTTCCCACTTTACATTGCCATCAAAAGGGGGCTGAAGTGAATGGCAATGACGATTGTTTTGTTTTCCGCGAAATTGATGTCGAAAATGGAGACATTGAAGAACCCATGGTCAATCTGCTAGTCCAGCTGCATAGTGCGTTTTTATAAGCAATTTTGTAAATTCCTACGACCACTTTGATTGCCCCGTTAAATTACAATGCCATTTATAATAAATTTCAAGTTCAGCAAATTAATTAAAAATGCAGTCTCTTGCCCCTGGCGTCACCGTGCGTCCAATGGGCGGGCGCTCCCTCACCGCTCACCAGGAGGAGGACGCCTCCCATTTATCACTCGGCACAGATTTCCAGAATGCACACACGCTTTTCAATGCAGAGGTGGCCATTTTGCTGAAACAAGTCCAGCACGATCGGCAGCAAATGGCAGAAAACAATGCATATGGCCTTCAAGGCCACCAAGCGGGCGCATCACCGCCAGTGCCGCTGTAGCCGTCGTTATGCCTTTATGTTTATAGGGTTTTGTCAAAAACACACACTTACGCCTCCACATTTTCGCGATTTGGCCATCGAGAAATGACCCAACATATACGCCGCATCTTGTATGCCACTGGAAAGCTGGCCGAATTTGAAATGGCCCAGCTGGCAAATTTGTGTCCCGAGACCGCAGAAGAGGCCAAGACGCTTATTCCAAGGTATCCTTATTTGCCTTGTCTTTTCGTAGCTTACAGGAAAAGTTCCGGGATGACGACGATCTCCAGGCTCTTTTGGAACAGATTGCAAGTGCTCGTAAAATGCAGGCTTTTTAAACTTTACGGTTGTAAAATAAAATTCATAATTTACTCTTTTTTCTTTTACACTTGCGCGATTTCCCCTGATGTCGGCGTGTGGGTTAGTTTCTTCGCTACCGCAACAAAGCTCTTTGCCTGTTTTGAAAACAGCGGCCATTCCAGACGATATCAGCTGTCCATTTGGAACCGTGAAAAGAGAACATGGAAATAAGTATCCATCTTCTGAGGGTTCTTATGGTACACTTATCCACAAGCTTGTGGAACCCCACATTGCCTCCTTCAATGCGATCACAGATCAATCGCTTTTGGAAAACGGCGTCAAAAATCTAGAAATGCGCGTCATTTATGACGCTTCCAAAACCCATTATCTCAAAATGTGGATAGAGGATGTTCAGCTTGGAAAGCCGATGCTACCAGAAAAAGAGACCTTCTCTCTCGATCGAGGCCTATATCCGAGCGAGTGCCGCCAACGAGGAATCACTTATGAGGCAAAGCTTATGGCCAAAATATGCTTCCAAATGGATGATGATGGCCCGATACACTTTTATACCCGCCATTTGGGCGATTTTCCTATCATGGTTCGTTCAAATCGTTGCCATTTGGAAGGCCTCTCTCCGGTGGATCTCATTGCTCGGCATGAGGAGAGTGAAGAAATGGGCGGCTATTTTATTGTAAATGGGATTGAGCGTCTGATTAGGCTGCTTGTTGTAACAAGACGCAATTATCCTCTTGCAGTGGTCAGATCGTCCTTTTTGAAAAAAGGACCGTCCTATACGCATTTTGGCGTGCTCATCAGATGTGTACGGGACGACACAACCTCGCAAACGATCACCCTTCATTATCTTTCCGATGTCGGCATCACAGTTAGATTTTCACACCTCAAACAGGAATACCTGGTTCCAGTGCTGCTTATATTGCGGGCGCTGGCTCCACTCTCTGATAAGCAGATTTTTGAGGGAGTCGTTCAAGGTGATTTTGATGATACTACCCTTGTCGGGCAGATGGAGGCTCTGTTAAGAGCGCACCGGACCACCAATCTCTACTCGCAAGACTCGTGCTTACAATATCTTGGTGCTCGCTTTCAGGCTGTTTTCAGATATGATGATCGCTTGAGTGAGCGGGAAATCGGTGAACTCGTTATTCGTCGTATGCTCTTTGTGCATTTGGAGGATGGTAGAGAAAAGGTTTCTCTGCTGCTTTTGATGATCCGAAAGCTTCTGGCTCTGGTTGGAAATAAAATCATTCCAGATAACCCCGATTCTCTTATGAACCACGAAATCCTACTTCCCGGCCATCTTCTCGCTTCATATTTGAAAGAAAAGCTCGATGAACTTTTAGGTTCCGCTCGCACGGTCCTTCTTCAAGACCAACAGCGGGGAGCATCTTGGTCCTCTGACGCCTTTTCTCCGGAAAGCCCTACTTCTGCCACCGATAAGTTCTGCCGTCGTCTTTTTTCCAAATTGAATTTGGACATCGGGAAAAAAATTCGCTACTTTCTGGGAACCGGTAATATGCCTTCTTCTGGAGGAATGGACCTTCAACAAGTCACTGGATATACGGTGGTTGCTGAGCGTTTAAACTACCTCCGCTATTTGTCTCATTTCCGAAGTGTTCATCGAGGCTCTTTTTTTGCGACCCTCAAAACCACAACGGTTCGAAAACTGCTTCCTGAATCTTGGGGTTTCTTGTGCCCAGTACATACACCTGACGGTGCTCCATGCGGTTTGCTGAACCATCTCACCCACACCTGCTCCATCGTTAGTGGGGATGGAGAAGAAAATAACCCAACAGATCGTGTTCGTGCCATTGCCTCCGTGCTTGTTGGCTTGGGTGTCACTCAGCTTGAAGCCGGTGCTGCTTTTCTCCCAAAATCTTATGGAGCCCATTGTGTCTTGCTGGATGGATGTCTTATTGGCTATGCTTCGTTTTCTCAGCTTACCACAATGGTGAGCCAGCTTCGCCAAATGAAAGGAAATGGTATCGTTCCCGCTCACATGGAAATTGTACTGATCTTACAGGCGCCTAAAAAAGGCCTCTTTCCAGGGCTCTTTCTGTTCACCACGCCATCTCGTCTTATGAGGCCCGTTTATCGCATCGAGGGAGCGGATTTGAAGAAAAAGGAAGCTCACAAATTGGAGCTTATTGGCACTTTTGAGCAAGTGTTTCTCAATATTGCTCTTCAAGGGGAAGAATATGGATCCGGTGATCCATCAACAGGGCTTCCAGCGACGCTTGCAGCAGCGGTGTTACCTACTCACGTCGAGGGGGTACCTACAAACATCCTTTCAGTGGTGGCCAATTTAACCCCATTTTGCGACTTTAACCAATCGCCGCGTAACATGTATCAGTGCCAGATGGCAAAGCAATCCATGGGAACCCCTCTGCACGCATTTCCTTTTCGCTCAGATAGCAAGCTTTATCGGCTGCAATCCGGGCAATCACCGGTCGTTAGACCCTCCCTTTTCAACACCTACCAAATGGATAGCCACCCAAATGGTGCAAATGCTGTAGTTGCCGTGATTTCTTATACAGGCTATGATATGGAAGATGCAATGATCATCAACAAGAGCTCATTTGAGCGCGGTTTTGGGAATGGCTCCATTTACAAGAGCGAGCTTATCGATTTAAAAGATCACATCTCGGCTGATGACGACGGCTCGTCTCTTCGGATCTTTGCCTGCACCGATATGGATCTCATAAATGGCGGCCTATTAGACCACGACGGGTTTCCTCCAGTGGGGCGGCTTTTACGGCCAGGCGATCCCTTTTGTTCTACTGCTCTTTTAGCCCACAGTACGTCGGAAGACCCGAACTCTGAAATGGGGATTAGTGATGAAAATGTGATTCGGTGGAAAGCAGCAGGCCTTGAAGAAGCATATGTCGAAAGTGTGCGCCTGATGGGCGATGCCGCCGGTCTTGGGCCTGCTCGAAGAGCTCTCATAGTGCTTCGTATTCCGCGGCCCCCGGTGATTGGCGACAAATTCTCTTCGCGCCACGGCCAGAAAGGTGTTTGCTCCCAAAAATGGCCTCTCATTGATATGCCTTTCAGTGAACATGGACTCACTCCCGACATCATCATTAACCCCCACGCCTTCCCCTCTCGTATGACGATTGGAATGTTCGTGGAAAGTATGGCTGGCAAAGCTGGCTGTCTTCATGGCACTTCCCAAGATGCCACGCCATTTCGTCTTACAGGCGTGGCCGTAGAGTGTTTTGGAGATGCCTTAAAAAAAGCCGGCTTTTCATACTATGGCAATGAACCGATGTATTCTGGCGTTTTCGGTAACGAACTTGCCGCAGACATTTTTATTGGCGTTGTATATTACCAGCGCTTGAGACACATGGTGTCGGATAAGTTTCAAGTGCGCACTACAGGTCCCGTTCATAATCTCACCCGGCAGCCCATCAAGGGGCGGAAGCGTGCCGGTGGTATCCGATTTGGAGAGATGGAGCGAGATTCGCTTCTTGCGAATGGCACTGCTTTTCTGCTACATGATCGTCTGATGAACTGCTCAGACTATACCCAAATGCACGCTTGTGTCAAATGCGGCGATATTCTCTCCATCCTTGCGCCTTCGCGCAAATCACATGGCCACGAATTCAATCTCAAATGTACGGGATGCGGTGCAAGTGGTGCCTCCAATATTGTAGTCGTTGCCTTGCCCTATGTATATCGATACCTTGTCAGTGAACTCATGGTAATGAATGTCCGATTGAAGATGGACCTGACTTCTGCCTGCTAACTTATTTCTATTTAATGAACCGCCATTGGTCAGTAAACAATTTCGTTTTGTAATTTACCGGCGACAGCTTAATTTAGTTGGCACAAATTGCCTTTGCAATGCTGCAATTTAAATGCTCAAAATGCCAATATATGCATGCTGGACAGGGGGCCGCATCAGCCTAGATGCAAACGAAATTTGCTTCATTTAAAAACGGCCCATGCTCAACTCAATTTTCAATTTTAGTGATAACTTTTGCCGCGTCATAAATAGCTGCGCTTGGCTGGCCACAAAATACCACAATACAAGGCGGCTCATTGGGATGCTACAAGAACGGCAAGCTGCTCAAAAGACAGCAGCCCGGTGCCCAGCTTTCTAACAGAGGATATCTCATCATCAGACGACCGTGTTAAAAAAAGCTGTGCATCAGATATAGACTCCTCCTCGATCGTAGGATCGGCAGCAAGAATGTTGTTTACCTGAAGCGTCAAAAGCAAAAGCTTACCATGATGGTGTATTTGAGGCTCGGAAATGCCGGTATCGAAAGTGGGACCAAATCCTCGGGGTAAATGCCGCCAACATCGCTAATGCTCTTGGGAAGGCGCGTGGATGAAAGAGCGGCGGCAAGCGAGTCGAAAGCTGCTTCGAAAATATTCCCTGCATCGTTGAGAACCTGATGGGGAAAAGATCGCATACGTACCATGACATCTGCATTCAAGTGCCAGTATCCAGTGGAGCTTCCCACTTGGAATTCCCGCATGGAGGCATAAGCCGATGTGAGGAGCTCTTGCAGAAGCGCACATTTTGCTGCTATTGTCTCGGGCTGGAAAATTTTGGCCGATGGTGCGCTAATGATAACACCAACACAAACTTACTAGTCTACCAGGAATTGGATCGGCGTTGGCTGTTCGCAAAATTTGGCCTGTATGGCGATCAGAATGCTTGTCCCATCAATGGTAATCGAGGCAGAGCCCGGTGTGTGTTTGAGGGTATTGACGGAAATCATGGATTGCCGCTTTTGCATCAGAGAACGCCCGTCGACGCGCACCCCCGAGACAAACCCGGACCGGTAATAGCAGATTTCTGAAAGCGAGAGGGGCAACGACATTTATTACGTGAAACTGCAATTAAAAATTAATTTTACCGGCTTTTAGTATTTATTGGGAACATGTCCGATAATGAGGTCGATATGCATGGCTTTCACGAGGACGAAGAGCCCATCATGGACGAGGAAGAAGAACCGACACACGAAAGCGAGCAAATGTTTCGCGACGAATCAAAGGAGTCTGGATTCGAAGCATCGCTGCTTGCAACAGACCCGACCGCATCTACCCATTTGATAGAGCTGCCGGCATCCACAGCCTCATCTTCCTCGTTTACCGGCTATACGACCACATTGCTTCCAATTGAAAAGCGCATAACGACCAGGTACATGACCAAGTATGAGCGAGCTCGGCTCCTCGGTACACGAGCTCTGCAGCTCAGGTGCGATCCAATCTCATTTATTCCTAGTATGAATGCACCGCCGATGGTCGAGCTTGAAGGAGAGACAGACCCGCTACAAATCGCAATGAAGGAGCTTCGAGAACGAAAGATCCCGTTTCTGATCCGGCGATACCTTCCCGACCGTTCGTACGAAGACTGGGCCGTGGACGAGCTGCTGATGGATTTTTAATACACAATGCCGATGCTCGTCTATGTGACCAAATTATTGTGTTGTAGGTCTCTTTCTCTATTAATTATTTGTTGGCCAGCTAGTTGGCATGCATCCCCTGCTCGGGAGCCATTATGTGGGGGCCGAGGCCCTTGCATAGTCTTCGTTCCAGTGTAGACGGGCCGAAAGCGAGTCAAACCATTCAATTGTCTGGGTAGAAGTTGAGTTGCTCGGTGCCGTAAGTAGAGGTAGCGGCCACGAAGAGCGGCCAATTATAATTCTATCCCCTTTCCTTAGCTCAATTCTACTGCGCCCATCAAATGAGACCTAAAATAAGGAAATCCCGCTTTACCCAGGCGCTTTCGGAGCGGCAATTTTCGGCCAGCGAGATGGAAAGTATCTCCTCCAATGGCAGAACAATTGGGCGGAACGAAAGAGAATGGGCACAGATGGGCGTGAGAAGCATTGCTTTGAGCGTGGGATGAATGATCGGGCCTCCAGCAGACATCTATGGCCGTTAGAAAGTCTCGTGTACAGAATAGGCAGTCGATCCTGTGGGCGTGGCCACTATCACACCATCGGCAGATATTATCGACAACAAACGGTAAAAAGGCTCCTCTGCGTCACACGAGGTCGCCGCTCGATTGAAAGATGCCTCTGTCATGCGAGATGCAGCATGCAACTCCAGCTTCAGTAGGCCGCCATAGGCGCCTTTATCGACCACACATTCATTAAGGACATGAAAAAGACGGGAACAATCGCCAGTTCGATAGATAATCTTGCAGCACAGGCGCATTCGCTCCGAAATAGATGGCAGGTTTAAAGGGACCTTTAAAAGCAATTCAAATGTCGACGAAAGGTCCCATAGTGTTAGGAAGCCGAGCGTACCTCGGAGGAAAATCGGTAGGATCGGTGGTATAGGCGGACCTTGGAATTGCCACGCGGCATTTAAAACTGTACCATCGCCGCCGATGGCGAGCACAAGATCCAGGTTTTGTAACTGCTCGCAACCAGGATCCCATGTCTCTAAATGAATATTGTGGCAGGACGAGGGTGCAATGCAAAACGAAGTGGGCACATACGCCACCAGAGAAGTATATGTGATGATGCTGTCGAGCTGCAAAATAAACTCTGTGCTCATTCTGATCGTTTCTGCATCGTCCTTACACATGATGAGAATGTTCATCTTGCATGCAAGAAAGCACAAATCACCAAGATTTGATGCGAACCCCAATTAGGGTTAGGAGTCTGGAAATAACCCGAAAATTTAGTTGCTGTTATTTGTAAATTAATAAACGCACAAATCTGACTTGTAATTTAATAAATTTCTACATGAGCCAGATGTCCATGGCCACAGGCAATGCTGGTGAGCAGAAGCGCTCGTCCATTCTGCAAAAGCTGCAGGAGATGCATGTGGCATCTACTGATGCAGAGATGCTCACAGAATATATCCTTGTTCTTATTGCTTCCAGAAAATCATCGCAAGAGATGACTGCAGAGCTAGCGGTATTTTTGGAGGGCGGGAACAGCGCTGCAGAAAAGCTGGTTTCGTGGCTAACACCGGCTGGGCAGTCTATGGACATGGAGCAGGGAATCTCAGATGGTGCGATTCAGAGCCGAGTAGAGGGCACTTCCAATAAGCAGCCAGGGGAATTTTCTCAAAAGGATCACTCAAACTATCACCATCGCGAACGAAATCGCAGTGATCGTAGGGAAGGCTCTCGCGAAAAGGCATATCGTCGCAGAGAATCGCCTCCGGAGCGATACAGAGGCAGATGGGATGGTCCAACAGAAAGACTTCGTTCCCGGTCCAAAAATGTCTCGTTCACTGTTTCTTTGGATAACGGCCCCTCTTCATCCTCCTCCGCCCCTTATCGTCGTTCTTCACATGCAAGACAACGCAGCCGATCTATTGATCGGCACGAAGATACACGGCGAATTCGACGAGACCAGTCCCTGCCGAAATCGAAAAAGTTTTCCGTCATCTCCGATGAAACCGCCGAAGCCGACAGTTGTTCTGCGACTCTTTTCAAGAAATCGATTCCTTGTCTCTATTATCCAAAGTGCAACCTTGGGGACGCGTGCCCCTATTCCCATGATGACTCCCTCGCCAAAAAAAGAGAGGACGGCACATCTGCCGATCCATCTGTTCAAATAAAGTCCGCAATGCCATGCAGATTTGATCATCTTTGCAAGAACGTCGCCTGTCCATATGTGCATTCATCGCCGGCGGCGCTGAGTGTTTCCACGCGAGGCCAATCTGGAGCATCTACAGAAATCTGCCGGTACTATCCGTGGTGTGGCCGCGGCGACGCCTGTGCATATGCCCACCCAGCTATTCCGACAATACCTACGCCACATCATCCCTTGACCCCTCAAAACAGACCCGCCGTGCCCTGTAGGTATGGTCCTATTTGTGCCCGAGTTGATTGCATTTTTCTGCACCCCACTTCGGATGCCCCGTCAACACCGTGCCGCTTTGGATCTGTTTGTGCTCGGCCCTTTTGCATGCAACGACACGATGATGCAATGCCCCCCTCTTCGGCTCCCCTGATTTCAATGGATACCATTGATAAGAAGCAGGCACCGTCTGGAGAGAGATTTTCTTCTGCCAGCCAAGTAACAATGACATCGCCTCCGGGCTCGCCATTTCTCTTGGCCCTCTCAGATGGCGGTGAATTATGAAATAAATAAGATGACAAGCAAACAGGGCATTTTGGCCGCTCATGTTGCTTGACATGGCCTTTGGCCGCTCATGTTGCTTGACATGGCTTTTGAGCAATTTTTTTGCCTCAAACGGACGTTTCGCAATCAAAGGGTAACGTTGGACTGCAAACGTAAACAGGGAAGCATTTATGGCATCTACAGAAACAATGTTGCTTGCGCTCAAAATACAGCCCTACTAAATGGCACTTTTTCGCTCAGGTGCCTTAATTGGTGTAAATTACTGGGGGATTGCAATACCACGCGAATTTCATGAATTAATGGCACGCATGCCGTTCGTTGTCCATTAATACGAGTGTCCTGAGAAATTGAGACAAAATACCCTCAACTTTTAATGTCGCAAAGCCTGCCGATCACTCAAAGTTGACTCGCACAAGGTAGGCGTTGCCCTCCATTCAAAACTCGCTCGCCGTCGTGGCCTGATCATCAAAATGGACTTTAAAATCCAATTGCCCTCAAGGTGATTGATTAAAATGTGGATTTCAAAAATAATTTATGAATGCAGATCAGTCGATGGCGTACCATGTCCTTATTAAGGTAGATAGCATGGCCGCTCAGCTAATAACCGTAGATCCAATGTGAAACGTATAGAGCACTGATACGATCGCATCAAAGGGATACGGAAAGGGAATTGTCCTCCATTCAAAGAACTCTCGCCAAAAATTACGAAATCGCCGAGATGCGCGAAAAGCTATCAACCCTACTTGAGAATGTAAGATCTGGCCCGACCCTATCATATAGCTGCATAAGGAGCGAAAAATAGAGGAAAAGCTAGAAAAAACTCTGCTTTCTATTTTCGCATCAGAATTGCCCACGGACCACTCGCTTCTCATCCTCGACTTTTTATTGCGAAATGGCTGCATCGAAAGTGCTATGCAATACTTCCCCTCTCTTTCAAGAGACAGTATATCGATAATATCGTCCTTTTGGGTGGCGCTGGATGAAATCGTCCACAAGGATATGGAGGCGGACCATTCGCTAACCACTGCAATTGCTTGGATCGAAAGAGCTAAAAAGGGCTCATTCAAATTGCCAGTATGAGCATCCAATTACTTACCATGCCAGGAAGGAATCGAGCTCTTGCTACGAATAGAAGAGTTTCGCAAGATCGAGGATAAGCTGCAAGCCCTGGAATATGCCCAGCTATATTTCCCAGCTCTTGGCACAGATTCGCCGATGCTGTCAACTGCGATTCGCAAAGCGATGACTTTGCTAGCCTGCCCAGAAAAACCCCCAAGTGAAACCCAAACACGTGAAAAGTGGAAGGTCCTCGGCGCTCTTTTCAAGGCAGCTGCCTGTCAGTGCTTCGGGACACTGCCATTGAGATCGATCCTACAGATATATTTAGAAGCGGGCCTGGCCATCCTAAAGACGCCTCAATGCCGGCCAGATGCTGCTGTTAAGCGCTGCCCATTATGTACAGAACCAGATCTATTCAAGTTGGCCGATTGTCTCCCTTTGAGCAGAAACGACTCGTCACAAGTCATTTGCCGTATCTCCGGAGAAATAATCTCTGGTGGCGGCCTCTCCAATGCAATTGCCCTCCCAAACGGGCAGGTTTTCTCCGAAAGGGCAATCGGAGTGCCAGATGCTGATGGGTTTATTACCTGTCCGCTGACGGGGGAAAAATTTAATCGAGACCGCATTCAAAAGATCTATTTTTTGTAACGTTTACAAAGTTCATAAGCAACTCTGCTCCCTTGTAATGCACTTGGCACAAATAAAAGGCTTCTAGTAATGCGACCATAAGTCCACTAATGCGGCGGGTCTAAAAATATCAGCTTCGAGAAAGTTTTTCGTCATATTTTCGGTTCAGTGCATCTAGCACTGTGCGCAAGGCACCAGTAATCACGGGCATGTTAGAAAATTCTTCTGGAAGCAGCAGTTTCCAGCCGGTGTACCTAGTGATAAATAAACCCAACAAACCATCCAAAAATATCATCGGCAGCCGATGTTCTCAAGTCTTCCACAGTGCAAGAGCGCATCCATGCTGCTGCATATGAAGAAAGAAGGGGGAAAAGACCATTTGCAAGTACGCCTGCCATCAGATCCAACGAAACAACATCAGAAGCCTCAATCACCGTCTCGAGTGCATCGAGCTCCTGCTCTTCCGGGTCAATCTTGAGGTTCTTCAATAGGAAGCTTGAGAGTCTTTCTGCAAGAAAATGCTCTGCACTGGCCGGAATACGACCAATCCCTCGCAATACAGTAAGGATCTCTTCAAGCTGTTTTGCAGAGTCAAAAGGAGAGGAAAGAAGACACTCACAAAGACAAATCAACGTCTTTTCACTGTTCAGGAATGGAAGCCAGGGCTGCACAACCTCATCAATAAAATCTGAGCCAACCTCCTTCAATTGTGGAATCACAACCGTTTCCATGATATTTTCTACAATCTCCCAGGGAAGCACCTCAAGCCACCAAACAATGGGGCTATGGACTTCTCGAAGGCTGGCAGACCTAATATAAATTTTAATTGCAGGCAACAGCAGTCCCAAGATAAAATATTGCGAAATAAATGGACCTGAGATGCGATCGCCAATCACATTTTCCATCTGCAAGTATACTGGCAGAAGTTTCCGTGTAAAGACGGCTGGAAAATATATATTTGTTTCCATCAACGATCCCTTCCGGTGCAATGGGATCAGCAGTGAACTGAGGATGTTGTTAGTCGCAGACAAAACTGAGGCTGCCTTGCTTTCTGCATCATTGATGGCCCTGTGTAGCTCTCCGGAAACTTTATCTTCTAGTTTGGAGGTGATGGTGGCACGGCTTTTTTCTTCCATTTGGATGTAGAAAAGCTTTACTTTTTCAATAATGTGGGATTGGAAAATTTCTTGTAACCATATATGTGGTTCGTCCAGCTTTTCAGAAAGCTTTTGTTTGATCATAGAAATTGCAGACGAAAGAGAGCGTGTTAACTCATCCAATGCCTCGTAAATTGGGACTTGTATTTCAATCGAATCTCGTTCGGTTTTCATTAAAAACAACCATCTTTCCTCCACTTCTAGGACTTTTTTCAGGCCTGAATCTGAAGAGGAAACCACATGCTCCATACCAACCGGCGGCATCATCATTTCTCGCGCATCCCCCAAGATAGATGAGAGAGGCTCTACCTTTGTTTGAATCAGATCAACTTTCTTTTTCTGAATTCTAGCATGCTCTTTTAGCGATTGGGGGTTCTTTTTATGCTGTAAAGAGCCGTCTAGGGAGGAGGAAGCTTTTCCCAGATCAATGGAAGCGTTAGTTTCTTCCTTATAATATCCGAGGCCTGCCTGCTTTGGTCTTAAATCTCCATGGGACAAAGGAACAGCAATGCCGTGCTTTTTTCCAACTCCTTCACCCTGGGAAAAGCCCATTTGCTTTAACAGTTTATATCCCATTCCATAGGATGAGGCCAAGTTATTGGGGGGGTCAGAAGACATTGACACTTGAAAGTTTTAAAATTAAAAAGATAGAACCTACAGCACGCAGTATTCCCATGCGGTCACCCATCATAGTACTGACTGCGCCAGCACTGGCTTGACTTCGGGGATCGGACGAGACCCGGTGTTTTCCAGTGTGTATGGCCGTAGATATTGGACCGGCAAAATAATCTAATATATATTTATATTACAATTATTACAAACAGAACCAAGTAATCGAATGCGATACAAGATTGTCCAATTTCAATTTATTATGAAAGATCCTTTTTACGCCATAAAATTTCTAGCAATTTAATATTGATGCAAGGTGACTGATGGCTTCAATCATTTCTTCAGCAAATAAATAAAGAGCTAGCACGTCAACAGCAGATAAATCCTGTGAATTGATTTAACACATGGAACTGAGGACATCCGCCATTTCCTCTGAAAAGATAGAAAAGTCGTTGTCAGAAAGCACAAGATTGTAGTTTAAATCATTCTCATACATTGGAGATGCGGGGATAAGAACCTTTGGCATTCCTTGTCGAGGTGTGGATTCTACACTATCTTGAGGCTGGAGAGCATCTGACACAAAGGGCATCGAATCAAGCTCTTGCAGCCGATTATTACTGTGAGAGCCGCTCAAAAACCTCTTGATCCCTCTACGAGGGAGATCTTCCTGGGATAAAGGTAAATGATTTGCATGGGTGTGTCTCTTATTTGATGACAAGGACTGCGTGAGACGACTTATCTCTGCCTTGGCGTCCTCCAATCGAGCATTCATGGAGGCCGAGCGAGAAAGTTCTTCTTGAAGACTCAGATTTAGCGATTGGACGTACTGGAGCTTTGACTTTAAAGCAATATGGGACTCGTTATTTTCCAAAGAGGAGATTTTAGTTTTCAGCTCCCTGATTTCCGATTCCCTTTTTTGCAGAATTTGGAAGGTGTTCATTAATAATTTTGTGGTGTTCTCTCTTGTCCGCAGACGAGATTCGAGATTACAGACGATAGTTTTGAGCTTCTCGTTCTCAACCAACAGTTCATCTTGATTATGTGCCCGCTTTAAGCAGCTTGAACAATCAACCTTAATGTTCGGAGGGTTCAAACAAGCATCCATAAATAACAAAAAAAGCAAAGTCAAAAGTAATTTCTAGACCAGTTAATTTGAAATTTATTTAAAAAATTGCTAAAATTATGTGACGACCCGATAGATGGGGCTGGCGCGGTGTTTGCCATCACATAGTCATTAATCGATTACTCTACTTGGACGATGAAAGAAATACTGATATGCAGCTGGATTTGTGAGATCACAGGTGATCTTCATACGTGCATCTTGGATTATAATGAGAGCCTTCACGGAAAGCATATATGTTTCAATCAGGTGGGGGCTAGCCAGTCTAAATATAACGGTTTCTCCGCCTTTATCGGAGCGGTCTTGAGAGGCCCCAAATCTAAGGATAACTTCTGGTTGGTTTTCGTTGTTTGCAATGACGTTGATTGTGTAATTCATCGGAGGATCTGCCGAAATAAATCAAATTAATTACCTGGCGGATCCCTGACAAGACGCACGGTGCGATATATCTTTTGGAGGGGAATGTTAAAATCTAAGGGTTACAGGGAACAGCAGGGCATACTGGAGCGGTAATTGCTGATTTCCGAATTTCCGGTTCTGGAATCAAGCCCAGAAAAGGTCTCCAAATTGCGAATATATTTTATCTTGCGAAGGTTTTCAATGATCGAGTAGTGTCCAAATCTATGCATCAGAGGATGAAATTTACAGCGAGACGGTCGGTAAGCCAAATAGCCGTTGATCTAAGGCAGATGTGGATTGGTGGCCTTGGTCAAATTGGGATAATAGCCCATTTGAATTTTCCGACAAAACCGAGTCCGAAATTGATTTGGAGAGTGCTGAGCCTGATGTTAAAAGAGCTCCAGTGCTCTTCTGATTGGCTTCATATTGTCGAAACTTCTTAGCACGTACAGATGGTTCATCTCTGAGGATCTTGTATTTTCCTCCTTGTAATCTGATAAAGTTGATGATTTGAAAGACGCCCGGGGATGGATCAAGGCAAAGGGTCAATGAGGTAGTGTTCTATCAATAAGATGGGAAACCAAAAAGCGAAAAAAGAACACGCATATATGCGAGAAAAATCAATCGAAATGAGATAATAAGCGGTACCCTTATGCCCTTTTCTAGCTCAATATACTGTTCATCTGACCAAAGACCTTCTCCCAACGTTGAATCCAAATACATCTGGATATCTGCAGCAATGGAAGCCTCATTTGGCCTTAACAATACTCGATGTATTTCCGGGTGGTCTGAGAGGAGAGATTTTCCACCGCTGCAAAATGGCGCTTGGCTGGCTCCATTTGACAGCAAAGACGCCATTCGATAATCGTGGATTTCTATTACAATCGATCCATCATAAAATGGAACTTGCCTGTCTCTGATAATTGGAAGCAGGGAGGGATGAAGGTGACCATTATCAATCCACTCTAAAAATTCCTAAAATAAGAAAGCCACAGCACCTGGCTTTCGTAACTTGAAAGCAATAGGGGCGCCTCGCATCCATCAATTAAAATGGCAAAGGGATACAATCGCAATACAAAGGCCGGGAAAATATCCTTGAACTTATCAAGAAAGTGAAAATGCCCATGAGAAAATTTCTTATCAAATAAAAAAGAAAATACGGGTTACTATGCTTATAGTCTTTGAATCGATGTTCAATAAATCTGCTTTTAAGAGGTAGCTTATTGGGTAAGATATGCTTCTCCTACAAGATAATCAAAATACACCTGCATACAAGTTGAGGAGTTGCATTCGAGGTTTCAACGAAATGCGGTGGAATATCTTTGCGCTTTTTGATAAGGTCAGGATACATCGCGTTAAGAGCATCAATGGCATACATCACATTTGGGGTTGAGTGATCGATAACGGGAACTTGTTGTTTCAAAATATCGTCATCGTCAAATTCCTCAGTATTGTCAATGAGCTGGTTAAAAGAACACTGCGAAAACGATGATATTTGCTGAGAGGGGATTTGGGAACGTAAATATCGATGAAGAAGGCGCTTTGAATGTGGCTTTTTTGTTGAAGATGCCATGGTAGCGCCCCTAAAATGTTTACAAATGGGCTCACATTACAAATTGGACTCGAAATTTCTATTTAAAAAATGGAGAACCTGGGAATCGAACCCAGTGCCTAACGCATGCGAAGCGCTCGCTCTACCATTTGAGCTAGTTCCCCAATTAGAATTCTCGACACAAGGAATATAAAATTTATATGCTAGTAATTGATAATTTGATTATTTTCAAATCCGATTTCTGTTGCCCAACTAATTTATATTGATTATGGAGGAGATCATTCTTGGAATTAATTACCAAGTAGATCAAGGTATGGTTTAGTGGTCTGATGTTTTAGATAAATGTACGCAATTTCTCGAAAGATTTTCTTATGAGGAAATTCCATCTTCTTTTGTTCCAAATGAAAATCAAAGTGAAAATGACAATTCTGAATCTTTGAAAAACGGTAGCGTAAAATATAAATACCTTGAATGGATTGTAAGAGGATTTTGGAGTTACCTTAGAATGAAATTGCCATGGGATCTCGTACTACGATATCGATATATCTTGATGACATATTATCTGTACGTCGTTATTATGTTGTAATTTTTTAGATGGAAGAGTTGGGCACTGATTTTGCTACGAGGATCCAGAAAAACACCTATAGATATATTGAGCTTTTTATGAAGTCCATTGATATGCTTCTTCCGCTTTCAAATCCACATGTACGTCGTTATGGTTGCTAATTCTGGTTCAGGATATGGCAATTTCCTCGGATCCGGCAGTTGCAATGCTCGGTCATCGGCTTTTGAGATTACAAGCAAAGGAATCGGCCCCTTTGTCGCTTCTCTCATTTCCTGCACCTGCTCAGCAGGAAGGCGAGCTAAACATCCTATCCACGCCGCAAAAGCTGCCCATCCCGCCCTCGCTAATGCGCAGATAGTAAGCAACGAAAGATCTTTTTTAGCGTTGTCAATATAATCCCAGCCTCCAGTGTCAAGGCAATCTCTGTGCGTCAAGTCAAGTCAATACACCTTGGCTCTCTTGTCCGTCTGCGCGGCGTTGTTGTCCGAATTACGGAGGTCAAACCCCTGATGAACGTTTGCACGTTTCTTTGCGACCGATGTGGCTTTGAAATTTATCAAGAAGTTTGAGCCATCTTTCATTTCGTAGGTTACTTCAAACATTTTCACTCCGCTGGTTGAATGTCCTTCACAAGCTTGTAAGCTCAATAACACTCGAGGGGAATTATTTATGGAATCGCGTGGATCCAAGTTTTTGAAGTTTCAGGAGCTCAAGCTGCAGGAAATGGTGTCACATGGCGATCAAAATTAACCTTTAGACTGACCAAGTTCCGATTGGACACATTCCTCGATCGATAAGCGTATACCTATATGAGGATCTCACCAGGGTCGCTAGTCCTGGTGACGAGGTCATTTTGACTGGCATTTTCCTTCCTCGTGCATATACCGGATATCAGGCAATACGTGCAGGTTTGCTGACAGACACTTTTGTGCATGCAATGAGTGTCGAGCTCATGATTAAGAAATACAGCCAATTGGTTTTGGACCCAAAAGTGCTGGTACAAGTTGTGGCCTTGAGTAAAGAGCCCAATGTGTATTCTAAACTGGCTCGATCAATTGCACCAGAAATCTACGGGCATGAGGATGTCAAAAAGGCGCTTCTTCTAATGATGGCTGGCGGTGTCACAAAAGAAACCGCAGACGGATTGCGGATCAGAGGTAACGTTCATTTGAGGGTTCGATAATCTTAGGGGATATGAACATATGTTTAATGGGCGATCCTGGGGTTGCCAAATCCCAGCTGCTGAAATACATTTCTCGCATTGCTCCCAGAGGGGTTTACACTACTGGAAAAGGTAGTAGTGGCGTTGGATTAACCGCTGCCGTGGTGAAGGATCCGCTTACCAACGAGATGGTGTTGGGTAAGTTTGAAACAGCGTCTCTAATAACCAATAGAGGGCGGTGCCTTAGTGCTCGCCGACAACGGCATATGTTGCATCGATGAATTTGACAAGATGGAGGAGTCTGACAGGACTGCAATCCACGAAGTAATGGAGCAACAAACAATTTCCATCTCAAAAGCCGGCATCACCACAACATTAAATGCCAGAACTTGTATTCTTGCTGCAGCAAATCCGCTCCATGGACGTTACAATATACGTCGGTCGCCAAACGAGAATATAAACCTTCCATATGCGCTTCTTTCTCGCTTCGATATTCTGTTCTTGCTCCTGGACCGTCCAAACGTTGAAGAGGATGCTCGGCTAGCCAGCCATATTTTGAATGTCCACAGGACCGGATCCGTTTCATGCAATGAGGAAGGGGTGGATCCGTCCACCTTTTTCGTATCTCCAGACGTTCTAAGGTATTATTCTTTTGGTCTTTTCTTCAGACAATATATCGCCTATGCCCGTCGGTTTAATCCAGTGCTTCCAAAATCGCTTGTAGAATATTTGACAGGAGTCTACGTCAGTCTAAGGACAACCGATGCAATGGGAAAGGATTTCTACACCACCCCAAGGACGCTTACTGGCGTTATTCGCATGTCACAAGCATTGGTGGATTTTCTGTTGTAACAATTAGGCCCGTCTTCGCTTTAGCACAGAGATAGCCCAGGCCGATATTGACGAGGCCCTTCGTATATTGGACTCTTCACGTTCCTCCATCTATCTGACCGAATCTCAATCGATAGGGTACTTTTTTTATATAATGGTAGACAACGTTATCCTGCCGATCCAATATCCAAGATCTATGCTATCATTCGCGATTTGGCCAAGGCCATCCAGACAGAATACAATTCAGGGGCACCCATCCAGCTCCCCATCGATATCATAAGAGAGTCAATTCAATCGGCTGGATATTCGGAGACCCAGTTGCAGAGCTGTCTGAGTATGTTTGATCGGGCCTCGGTCTGGTCTCTTTCGGAAAACGGCCAACGGCTTGTGATTTTGAACTAGCCCATAAATAATCAGAACACGCCAAATTTTACAAATCCAATGCCAACATTAGTGCACTTCCGAGCATTTTACCAAAAAGTTTATTTAAATTTCGCTGTTTAACCAAAATTTGGGTCTTCACGTGGTGTTACCAGAGACCGTTGTTTTCAAAAATGGAGAAGACAAAAGATTCTTAATCCTCTCCGAGATAACCGTTTTTATTTGGTTGCGTTCATCTGTCGCCCTTCCGAATAGGGATGAATTCTCTTGTGCTCTTCGAAGTAGATACGGCAACACTTCTTCTACAGTACCCACAGGCACATATTTATAAGGAATTGCCAAATCGGAATTTGCAATAGAAAATGTTAAATGATCGGCCATTCCAAGGAGCTGGCCAATCATTACTTTATTTCCTTGGGCTTCTGGATCAACCTGGGAAAGAATTTTTTCAATGCTCTCGACATTGTGGGTTGCAAAAAAGGCCGCCGTGCTTTCGCCATTATTTTGAATAGCATTCAAAAGCAGGTCGATGGCCGATC